>NW_010419506.1:1449-3457 GCF_000710305.1 Buceros rhinoceros silvestris | reverse complement strand
CCTGCCAGTGCTGGGGAACGGGGGGACTCGGTGGGCTGAAAGGTCTTTTCCAATCCAAACGATTCTCCACAGAGGGTTTCATTTGCTGCTGTTCTCATTTTCTCTCTGCTGTTTCTCCCCAGGACAGCATTTGTTCAGGGTCTCGGCTCCTTTGCATGCAGTACGTACCTTGCCATTAGAGAGCCTCCACTCTGAGGCAAAGGTATGTGGAAATTGGAGCTGGGTTCTCTGCTGCTCTTTAAAGGGAGGACGAGCATGACTCAGCCTCCTGCCTGGCCACGGGTGTGTTATGGCCCTGTATGTTACAAGCTTGGAGGCCTTCCCTGCTCCCATTGACGTCTGTCTCTACTTGACTGAGATAGATAAGGTCGTGCTAGGAAATGTTAATGTGTGAATAACCCGAAAAAGACAAAGGCAGGGTTACCTGCCCAGCGGTATTCATCTTTCTTTCTGTGGACAGAATGTCTGGATCTGTTATTGTACAAGCTCTGGCTGCCTTTCCTGCGAGGTCCTTTTTCATTCAGCTGCTTGAAAAGTCCCCAGTGAGCGAGTCCCCAGGGAAGGGAGTATGAGACTGGGAAAATGCGTCTCATTTTGCTGCCCCATCTGCCTGTGGTGAGCGCTGCGGGAGGGGCGGCTATGGCCTTCGCTGTTCTGCATTGTAGTGAAGAGGAAGTGGGCAGTGAGCAAGGCAGGGGGCACTCCTCATGGAGGAGGGATAAGACATGCTGGCCAGCCGGTTTTTCGTCGCACACCATCCGTCCAGGGCTGGGACGGGTAATTAAAGACTCCAGCGCGTGGAGATAGGGCAGAGCCAGAGCGCGGCCATGGCTTGACAGGCTCTGACTCACCAGGGGAAATCATTATTTTCCATCCTCAATGTTCTTTCCCTGGGGGTCGTTTTATGAGACCCCAACTCTTTCTCCCTGGCTTGTTTTATGCGACCCTTGGGGCACAGGTCATGCCTCAAGCAGGCTCCCATTTAAAAAAGTATCACAGTTCAGACAAACGGATCGTGAGATTCCTGTCGCGTGCTGCTCTCTTTTACATCGGAGTGAGGAAGAAGATAACATTATACATTCTGGCTTTGGGTTTCCGCTTGCTTCTTCCTTAAGAGTTGTAATTGTCATCTTACTGGCTCTACTTTATCCTTGTCCCACAGGGTGGTCTTCAAGTGTCGGTGTGCGCCAGAGAGCCCCTGCTCTCCGCACTGCAGCTTGCCGGCAGTAACCTCCTCAGTGTCACGCTGGAGGCAGCTTATTCAGTCCCCGAAGCGTTTGCTCCGGCCGGGCCTCTGCAAAACTACATGGCTTGTTTGCAAGTGCCAGCAGCAGGAGAGGTGAGGACCGGCCGGGCGCAGTGAGAGCAGGTTTGGCTGTTACTTAGTGGATTGTTCTCCCACCTACACACCATGGAATGACTGTCCAGGCCCGTGGGGGTACAGCAGGAGCACAGCAATGCTCAGGGTCTCTGTGGCATGAGTCTGTGGCTGTGTTTGTGCTTCTTTAACACAAATGAAGGTCTGGCAGGTTTTTTTTCCACGTGGCTATTTAGTTTTTCTCCATTCTTTGTCTGCATTTTCCAAGCAAGGGCCCCATGCTGTTGCTTTGCTTTGTTAGACCCAGCTAGGAGCAGCTGGTGCTCACTCCTGCTCATCTTGGAGATGCAAGTCCTTTCATTCTCCTGTCTCTCTAGAGGGAATTCACCTTGCTCTTCAAGGATGGCGTCCTGAAGCTTGCTGGTGAAAAAGAGCCATTACCGCGGCCCAAAAAATGGCCCCTTGGGAACTTCCTGGCCCCTGGAGCTCTGAGCATACCCAACTCCTTCATCATTGGTGGTCCCTATGAGGGTGAGGATGGAGAGCTCAACAAAAGAGAGGTGAGGAAGGACCGGCAGTGTCCTGGCTGGACGAGAACCAGCAGCTCTCCCTGAAGGGGCTGAGAAAGACTTGCAGAGACTTGTGACGGGAGGAAGGCTGGTGGTCTGTCCTCTGTGCAGTGTCCAGACG
>NW_010419506.1:0-1324 GCF_000710305.1 Buceros rhinoceros silvestris | reverse complement strand
GGGGTGTTTTTTGGGCGACGCCGCCGGCCATAACCTTCCACAGGAGAGTTATGGGCTGCATGTGACCCAGAGGTCTGGTCCCCAGAAAGCTGCCCGCTGCTGGGCTGGGAGTGGTGTTACCTCCTTGTGAGCCAGGCTCTGGGGTCTGCAGGGAGGGCTGGGATGGCCTGGCCGTGGCGGGTTGGACACCTCTGTCTGACTCACGTCGTCACCCAGGGAACGTTTTTGGGGGTGATTTGGGAATGATGCAGGCTGTGGAGATAGCTGTCCTGGCTCTGACTGTGTGCTGTTTCTCACAGGACAGGGAATTTAGGATCCAAGCAGAAAGCTCGAAGAGAATTGTGTGGGATGTGGAAAGGCGCTGTTATCTGGATCACGCTGCAGCAGTCAGGTGAGGGAGCTGAGAACCTCCCTCCCAGCATGGAGCAGTGGGGAGAAACCGCTCCAGAACGCACCCAGCTGAGTGACCTAAAGCAGGGAGCAGCAACTCTCAGACCTCTTGTGTGACTAAACCAGATCTCTGTCTTGCCTGCTGTGGCTCCTGTAGCTGCCTGTTGGCCGAAGGTGTCCACGGGAGCAGCAAACCACCTTTAATTGCTGGCAGCAGCGTAGTTCTGCTATGGGGGGAGAAGATGAGTTGGCTATAGCTGCCGTTTCCAGGCCATGAACGCTCTCTCATGCTGCCAGCAGCTGGGGCTGTGACTGGTCCCTCCGCAGTGTGAAGGAAGGGGTAGCAGAGCTGTGGTGAGCAGACATGGAGGAAGGTGGCCCCCCAGCTCTCCTCTGAGCTGCTAGTTAGGTTTTGCTGAATTGCCAAGACTTTAAACCCTCTCCCTCCACGTGGGCACTCTTCATTTGCTCTTTTATTGGATAAACGTTACCTTTAATGGCTCCAGATATGCTCAAGATCGGAATGAGTATCTCATTTCTCTTTGGATCTTGCTGTGTTCTTTGCCTCAGCTGCATCACGGCTGTGAGTTTCACAGCCAAATGACTCCTCGGGTGGAAATATTCCCTACTATCTGATTTCTAAGAGATTTTTTTTTTTTTTTGTCCCCCTACACTTCCAGCCGCCTGCCTGCTGGTTTCAGAGTGACCAGGCACATTGAATGGGAGCTCAGGGCCTACTTGCTCTGTGCAATTCAGAATTGATACCAAAGTTAATCACATTCCTTCTTATTCTTTTCATTTATGAAGTAACCACAGGAGACAGAAACCTTAATGTGTTGCCGTCACCATTGTTTTATAGCTGGTTGTTATGTGTGGATGCTGCCCCAAAGCACACGTGGTCCCGTGGCCTGAGGGTTCTTGCTGTGGGTCTGGG
>NW_010419505.1:5661-13149 GCF_000710305.1 Buceros rhinoceros silvestris | reverse complement strand
AATCAAAGGGGTAGTGGTCAACAGCTCAATGTCCAGATTCATCAGTTGTGTCCTTTAGGAGTCTGTACTGGGATCAGTGCTGTTTAAAATCTTCATCAGTGACACAGACAGTGAGATCGAGTGTACCCTCACCAACCTGAGTGGTGCAGTTGACACACCAGAGGGACAGGATACCATCCAGAGGGACCTGGACAAGCTGGAGAAGTGGGGCAGTGTGAACCTCATGAGGTCCTGCATCTGGGTCAGGTCAGTCCTGGGTCAGTCCTGGGGGATGATGAGATTGAGAGCAGCCCTATGGAGACCCCTTGCGTGGACTTGGGGGTACCTGTGGATGAAAGACTGGACATGAGTTAGCAATGTGCCACTCGCAGCCCAGAAAGCCGATCATACCCTGGGCTGCACGAAAAGAAGCGTGGCCAGCAGGTCAAAGGGAGATGATTCTGCCGCCCTACTCAACTCCGGTGAGACCTCAACTGAAGTATTTTGTCTGGAGTCCTCAGCACAAGAAGGACATGAACCTGTTGGAACAGGTCCAGAGGAGGGCGACAAAAATGATGAGAGGGATGGAACACCTCTGCTAAGAGGACAGGCTTGCAGGATGTCCAACTTTTGTCAGTTTTGTCCCAGACCTGGATCTCACCAGCAGAGGTGAGCGTCTTCTAAATCACTCTCCAACACTGGTGTCAGGAAGTTCAAAAGGGAAGCAAGGACACAGAAAGAAATGACATCATGAAAATCAGGGAAGTTTTCTTTCCAGCATGTCTAAACATTCCAGTGTCTGAATCAAAGAGGCAGTGAGGAAAAAACCCTAGGAGCCTTGGGCTGAATTTTTCAGCCCCTACAACCTGGAGAAATTGTTCATGACCACAGGGCAGACTCAGAAGACAATCCCAGGCTCTGAAGTGGCTACAGAACTGATTACTGTCACTAAGAATGTGAGGTCAGGGCAAAAGTAAGGCCAACAACTTCAAGAATCAAGCCTTTAGTAGCTTAAGTATTGATGATCTTGCTTTTTCTCAAGCTGTCTTCCCCCTTCCATTCAAGCAAGAGACTGCCTTTTGTTTGGTCAGAAAGGCTGAGAGGTTGATCTATTCCGATCATGCCCAGGACACCAGGGGAGTGTGTTTGCTCCTGCTGCTGAGAAGATGAACTCAGATGCTCATGGGTCCTTGAGGGCTGGCCCTTGCCAACAGAGGGCATTTCCAAAAGAAACAAGGCTAAGTCCCTTCTGGCTTGCCCCAGGAGAGCAGTGGATGGAAGTCTCTAAAGAAGGTCCCGAACAAGAACAGCAAAAATCCAGTCTGAATATTCACCTGAATATAAGAGGAAGGAGATAACGCTCAGGTCTTAAAGCAGAGGTGGCTAGAGGAACAAGTTCTGGGAGAGAAAAGAGAGCAATGCTGGATGATTGCTGGCAGAGCAGAACGGGCAAAGCATTGAAGTAACAGCTCTCAAAGCAAGAGCTTTGAAAGCGAGAGCAGTTTAGCACCACCTCTAAAAGCCACACTTGGCAGCAACAGGCTGGTGGAGAGTCATTTGGGGAAGTTGTCTTTTCTGCAACCAGCCTACCTCATGCCCACATCTTTGCTGTAAGGCCTGCAGTTCTGCCTGTACACAGTCAGGTATACCTCACAGCCAGCAAATGTGCAGGCAGGCTCCAGCAGATGGGCTGCTTGGCTTTGTTAGTGGCATCTCATATCTCACAGCCTCTGTTCTTTACAGTATGTCTTCCTACACCAAATCCTCCCCTCCTGCTCTAGACCCAGAAAGGTGTCTCAAAGGACAAATTCAGCACTTGCAGCCTGTTCTCCAGGACCCCTATGCTGCCCTGCACCACTCTTTAAAAGGCCTTTATTTACTGTACAACTGAAGTATGAAACAAGGAGCTCTCCAAAGAGCACAAGCATAATCTTTTCATCCAAGCTTTCTTGATGAAACACCAATCATAGCTTGTGTTACTGTGCATGGGTATTACAAAAGAACCGGGTTAGGTTTTACGGCTTTTCACCAAAGCAGTTTTTCCAGCACACACTGTATAACAAACATGAGTATAAAAGCAGGTCTGTTAAAAAGATGTCTTCAAAGAAAATCTATACTTTTTCCTCCTTCCCCACCCCATGTTGCATTTCAGACACCTTCTAAATTCGCTTCATGTTGGTCTTTTTTTGCAGACATTTGGCAACTGGAAGAGAGGGCAGTGTAAGAAGATTTCTGCATAATTAGTCTTGATAACACTACTCAGCTGCAGAAGAGAATAACAGACTAAAAATTCATTCATTGAACTTCAGGTAAAGTTCGGTCATTCAGTGGTCTGTGGACACGATGAGAGTACTTCATAAAAATGAATTAAACAAGAGTCAGTGGGAAAAACCATAGATTTGTTCCTCTCACAAAAATATATGCTGTGGATTCCCAAAGAAAAGTTCTTTTCAGAGTTCAGAAATCACCCAGTTTAGCCTTAGGCTTTGAGAATGTATATCTAGTTCACTTCACTTCCAGGGCTTACGCTCTTGAAACAGCTGGATCCGATTGCTAATACTTAGAAAAACTTTATACATTTGTCCAGGACACATCATCACAAATGCTGAAAAAAATGCTTTGGAGTGAAACAGAGAACAACTATAAGAAGGGAAAACTGACTTTGGTAAAGTGCCAGGTGACATTACCATTACACTGATCTAGAAAATATTAGTTTCCAGCAGTACCACCATTGTAACCTCGTCTTCATCTGTTTTGTTCCACCTCTCGGCTTTCAAGGACAGCCACTCATCAAAGTAACTCACACAAATGGTCATGGAGAAAGCAATATTGTGCATGAAGAAAATGGATTGTAGATAAGCACGTTTTTCTGGGATAGTTTCCCAGGAGCTAAGGCTGTTCAGCTCAGTGGGGTTGGGATCAGACTCCAGTAAGCCTGAAGTCTGAAGTCCACATACAACGCAGACAAGTTTCACTGCCTTGCTCATTCATTCCCACACTTCCAAAACTGTCCCTTGCACTACACTGGCTCCCAGTCTTTCCTTAGCCCTTTTACCTTACACAGGCAACATTGTGTGTTAGGTACCATGGAAATGGGCCTCCTCTTACTCCCAACACAGTAAGGCAGCCACCCACTGAGCTCCATGGAGTGCTTCAAACACAGGCCTACCTTCTGACCCAGTTTTGAGAGCCCTGCAAAAGTCTTTTACCCTTGACTTCTACAGAACACCAGGCATGAATTTTCCCTGCAGGAATCACCAAGGTGCAGATGCCAGTGCAGAAGGATGAGTCCAGGCTTTGGCATAAATTTGCACCTCTGATCTCACTCTTAGGTGTCACAAGGTAGAGATTATAAAGCTGGTCTCCAGCTCTAGAGAAGATCAGAGGAGAGGAACATTCACAGAAGCATTGGTGGGAGGGACCTCTGCAGGTCTCTAGTCCATTATCTCAAAGCACCAAAGCTATGTCAGATCAGTTGCAGCTTTGTCTAGTGGAACCTTGAAAACCTTCCTTCCTCCTGCCCCCAGTGACCCGCCCCAGGGATGCTCCTGAAAACAACTCAACCTCCCACACCTCAGCTTGTGGACATTGTATATTTCTATGTTGTCTGGCACTGCCTGACAGCCCCATCAGTCATGCAACTGTCCTTCAAGTAGCTAATGAGGGAAACAAGACAGCAATCAGAAACTGATGAATATTAATAATCCTTATTACCATGAATAAACTACTCTTTACCTGTGACAGGGAAAAGTAGGGCAGGAGTGCAGGAAAAAAAATAGTGACCCACAATTTAAAGTAGCTAAACATTGTGAAGGCAATCTGCATACACACAAAGTATTTTGTGTATATTCAAGCATCAGTATGGGAATACAACAAAGTTTTAGGAGGAAGAAAAGATAAACCTGTGCAGTCTGTTAAGCACCTCTATTATAGCATGAAAACAGCACAGCAAAAGAGGTTGTTTATTAAAACAGCTTAACTGTAATGTAACATTCAAATCTTTTTAGCTGATAATGGAAATAGTTTGGGCATGAATATTCATTTCAAACATGTTTATGTCACACTTCACAAAAAGGTCAAAATTAATCTTATACCAAAAAAATTTTTCAAAGTACAGTTATTTTGACTCTAGGAGCAAAGAACATTCCTATTAGGTTTACCTAAGCTGGGGTTTAAATTTCACATTTTTTATGTATCTTTTTTCTAAAAGAACAGATTATAGTGGGAACTATAATCAGATTATAGTGAGAACTGCATTAAAGAGATCTTACAGCTACTAGCTATAATGCCCACTAGCTGCTTTTCCCCCACTAAGCCACCAATCCTAATTCTCTGGGTGTTCTCAAGTGATGTCTCCAAAGACATGTGGAAGTTATTTTTTTGTCTGATTAGCCTCCTAGTCTCATTATGTATTTCTCTCAGTTTAACTCAATGACTCACGTCTCTCCCCTTACAAGCATTTCCCCAGAGACAGTGGGAAGGAAGTAGATTTAAAAACCAGACTAACCAATCTCACGAACACAACAGTCACACAGAAAACATCATTGTTTTCCTACACCCTGGAGCTTTCTATTTCCCTCCTCATTTTCACAAGCTTCTCAAGCTTATTTGTTGACATTCTTAAAAGGATCCAATGCTCTCTGTGAGCAGATGGCATCAAGCTCTGAAGTCTTACACGTGACATGTTACATTAAACCCTGGCTGACTCAAAGCTATTCCCAGCATGATAATATTGACTTTCTTGGAGCAAGCAGTAAACTCATCTTCAGAGTTTTTGGGGCTGTTATATTAGCAAGAGCAAGAAAATTAGTAAGGAAGATTTTCTTGGATGATGAACTGTTTACAAAGACAGTACATCAACATGTTATTCCTTCAAAGTGAGGTTCGGAGAGAAAACAGTTTATCTGCTAATTCCAAGTCTACTCTTCCATTCAGTCCTCTGTCCAAAAAGCACAGTTGGCTTTCTCCTCTTGTTATTGCCCGTCCTTGTCCTCCACATCTCTCCCCAGGCCAAGTTCTTTTTTCTCTCCCTTCTCACCCCAACAGACACACAAATCATCATGACCTGCTCAATCCTCAGGTCCTACTCCCATCTCTCCCCAGGCCAAGTTCTTTTTTCTCTTCTTCTCACCCCAACAGACACACAGATCACCATGACCTGCTCAATCCTCAGGTCCTACTCTTTCCTCCAACCTAGCCTTTGGGTAGTAGCCTTCATTCATTCAGACATCACTGTGCAGAAAAGAATTTCATTGTTCCTTCAGTCACCGTCTGTGAAAGATACCCACAGGACACATCAATATCAGCAAGGTCTATATCTGCACACAGAAGAAAGCTGCTATAGTTGGAACCCACCATAACAGAGGTGTCTCTAAAAACGGCTCAACAAGTAGTTGAGTTACTTCAGCACAACCCAGCCAGGAATAAGCCCATATACAGCCAGGAAACCCCTCCTACTTTATCACAGCTCTGGATGGGACTGCTTCTTTCCCCATCAAATGGCAGTTCAGATTTTGCACTTGCCTGCATTTTTGCACAGGAGCCATCAAACGCCCTTAGGAACCAGTCATGCTGGAAGAACAAAACTATTCCTCTACTCTACTGCAGTTAGTGCCTTACCAGTGAAGCAGCTATCACCATGCTCTGTTTGACCTGATGAGCCCTGGCCACAGCTTTGTATGACACACAAGCATCTAGGCCCGAGCTTTTATCAGCTGCACTGAAGTGGAAGTGATGAAAAGGTGGTGAAGCTCCATATAGAGGGATCTATGCAGTCAGAAGAATGAACCTGTGCTTTGCAGGTGTGCCATTTGATCCTTCCCCCTTCTCTGTGATTTCCATGCTTCTGAACTTGGGAATAACAAAAGCTTTTTGTCTCCACCACTTGGAGTTTGCATTGTGTCACACAGCACCAAAAATCAAGTCTGTGCTGCTGTAACAGAAGGTGCAAACAGATGCACCAGTTTGCACGTCAGAGCACACAGAAGGGAGCCAGAAATCCTGCTGAGGACAGTGTACCTGTGCTCAGCATTGGTGGTGATGCACCAAAGGGCACAGCCCAACACCAACAGCAGCAAGTACTCCTGGCACATCAGGGGCCTCAGAAGAGGCTGTGCTCCCAAAGGACAACACAGCGCTGCAGGCCTGGGGCTTTGGGACATGCTTTGGGCCCCTCAATGAGCTGGAGCAGAGAAATAGTCATCTTGCCTGCAGACAGTGAGCGCTGGTTGAGTAACTGCAGGAGGAGGTGGGAAATCTGCACAGCATCAGAGATTATAAAAAAGAGGACATGATCTTCTTCAAGACCCTACAAGAGCCTCCACAGCCATCTGCACTCTGAGGAGCACTCAGTCTGTACTCTGGGCCTGGAAAAGGACATTTCCATGACAGAAAAGGCTGGAAGCTGGTGACTTCTGGTACCAGGAGGAAGGCTGCTTCTCCACTTGCAGATCAGAATAGGTTTGGTGCCGTGGTGTCAGATGAGGGGCTGGGAGCTGTGTTCAGAGCAGTATTGGAGGCAACTGAGCCTAAACCGTATGGCAGCACCAAGAGAAAGTGGTGAGTACTAGCAATAGGAGAGTCCCTGCTGTGCAGGACAGAGGCTTCCATCCACCAACCTGATGCTGGCTAGAGAGATTTGGTAGGATCCAGGACATAGAGGACAGTCTGAAGATCAGAAAAGCCTCAGAAGTCTATTATCACACACTGCTCATCCATGTGGGCACTAACAAAATTGCCTCTGGAGACCTGGAAAGTACCAAGCTGTACTACACGGGTCTGGGGATGGTAGCCAGGGACACGGGTGCTGAAGTGGCATTCTACTCAGTCTTGCCTCTAAAAGGGAATGGGAAGTAGGGGGAAAGCTTGAGGAAGAGTGGCTTGATCCTGCAAATCAACAGCCTGTTGCAAATCTGGAGAGGACAACAGGGCTTTTACAATCATGGACCCTCTCTGAGGATCAAGGGCTGCTAGAGAGAGGCTGAATCCACCTAAGTGGTACAGAAGCATCTGTGCCAACAGGTTGACAACCTTGTGAGAGATTTAACTAGCAAGCATAGGGGGAAGGGGAAATGACAACTCCCAGCTAAGTAATGAAGTGGTGTAGTGGGTTGACAGCAAGGTCTGCAGGGTGATACGTAGAAGAAAGACCTCCTAACTACCAGTGTAGGGCTGAAGAGGGCCCAGCCCCAAAGTGTGCACACAGTTAAGGAAGTTCCTACAGCACAGCATTATGGAAAAAGCTCTCACAGGTTCTTCCCTGAAATCAGCAGGATGGGGTACTTCTCTGAAGTGCTTGAACACTAATCTATGCAGCATGGGGAACAAACAGGAGTCTCTGCAATTACAAGGCTATGATCTTATTTGGATCATGGAGACATGGTGCCTCATGTGATGCCTCCAGGCTCATGTGACTGGAGGTCAGTGATGGATGCATAGAGCTTTTTAGGCAGAACTGACCAGAACAGGAAGGATGGGGACTTGCCTTTTATACGAGAGAGAAGCAGGAAT
>NW_010419505.1:0-5568 GCF_000710305.1 Buceros rhinoceros silvestris | reverse complement strand
TGTATGAAGCTTTGCTTTGGGATGGATGATGAGTCAGCTGAGAGATAACAGGTCAGGTACTGAACAGCCTGCTCTGGTTGATGCTGTTTTGGGACCTTTATAAGATAGTCTTCAGCGATGTCTTCTGTGACTGTCTGATCCATCATCACAAATTCCTGCATATTTATATAGCAGGAAAAACACAGAAAAGTAGACTTAGCTTCCCCCCAAATAAAGCTTAACCTCCTTTTCTCTCTTTGCTCATAGGCTTTTTCCTCTCTTTGACTCCTTTCTGCTAAGAAAGGGAGAAAATTAAAGAACGTTGTACCTGCTGAAATAGAGAACCCCAGGGGACTCATTAACCACCCAAACCTAGGCATATTATACAGAGTTCTGCAAATGATGAAGGACAGGACATGCTTAACTAGTTTGATCAATCTCAGAGAGTGTTCCAACACAATACAAAGGTGAGGCCAAACACATCATTCTGAATGATCATGTCATATGCAAACAATACTGTCTATTAGTTACACAAATCACAAACAACTACAGTTTTACAGAGAGTTTTCAGAAGTCATTTTGTGTGGAGTTTTCTGAGAGATCTCTATCGTGTATCCTTTACCCACCAGGTGTTATTGTCTGACTAACGGACCATAAGAGTTATTTAAAGGTTCTTCTTTGTTACTTTGGCCCTGGCTTTTATGTGTACAGTACGTACCTATTTCCCATTGTGCATTAGGCATGTTATGGTAAAGCTAACTCTCCTTGTCAATTATGAATCAGAGGAGTCAGCTAACAAACCCTATTCAGAGGCATTCAAGTAAATTTTTTCACTTAATGGCTTTTGGACCAAATAGACCAAAAAGACCAAAATCACCAACCCCCAGCTCAGATCCAGGAGGTGATGTTATACTACTTTGAATAGGGAAAATGCTACTTTGAGAGTGCTTTGAGGTTCATTTTACTATTAATGTATCAAAAAAAGAAGCATGAGAACTTCAGAGAGAAGACTGCAGGCTGAAGGGACTAACTGGAGACAGATGGTCAGACACAGGTTCTTAAAAGGACGAAGATCAGCTACAAATATCAGTCATTTATCTAAAAATAGCTTGAAATATTGAAAAAGGGAAATCACATCTTTCACTGTCGGTTCCTTGAATTCAGCTGCAGTCCCCAGCTGTAAAACCCAACGCAGCCCAGTAAATATGAATTTGGTCTTAACTAGCAGAGGACCACAGTTTTTACGCTGACCTGCCAGTACAGGGTCTCAGCAAGAAACCTGTTAAAGATTCAGCTGCTGTTGTTATTCCATACTTCATCCCACAGTGCTGGTTTTGCCTGTGTGTTTACAATATCCACCTAAGACGACTTCACTTCTCTTTCACAGTTAGCTTTTTCTCTGCATCTGTTCAAAATTACCTTAAAACGAACAAGAGCTGTCACATCTCGCCTCCTCTGAGCCAAGTCATAGGATGGGGGAGCAGAGGATGGGTGGGAGTCATCTGAAAAAGCAGCAGGTCATGAATTAAGCCCCAGACGCCTCTCTGAGTACGGCTGCAAGGTTGCCTCCAGCATGCCTCACAGTAGTCTTTGCACCAAATTTGAGTCTCTTCCAATTTCAAGTTAAATTAAGGGCACTCCTTCATGCCTCACATTTTTCATTTGCTGCCAACTGAGCTCACTCTCTCCCAGGGATCCCAAAACATTTCCTGCTCAAATAAAGGCAGGCACAGCCTAAGGACATTGTGTAGCTTTCTGGGTCTGGGAAATCAGTTATATACAACTCCACACACTGTCTTTTCACTTAGCTATAAATTCTCCATGCAATAACTTTTCTTAATCTGGGACCCAGGTAGTAGAAACACTTCAAGATCATTTGCTTGAGGAGCCTCATGTGAGCCTCGTGTGAGATGTCCACGTGAAGTATTCAGCAACTGGGATTGAAGTGCTGAGCCTTTCAATCCTCAATGCTCTGTGCTTCCCCAGAAAGCCCAACACTGCAGTAGGTCACAGTTATCTCTCTCTGTTTGTACCTCCTCCTCAGCAAAGCTGCACCCTGCTATCTACCATCATCACCACACCCACAGCCTGATTTGAAGGGTTTGCTCAACCTCTATACATCTGCTCACTGGAGAAGGGGTGGCACCTTGCCATTCACCATTCAACTCAACCAATGTTGACTCACCATTCACCATCCAAGACAAGTACTTCCCAAATGGATTAAAACCCACCCTCATAGGCAATAGAGTGTGTGAGTAAGCTTTGATAGCTCCCATCAATGACTGCATAACATCCCTTTCCCAGTTACCCTTCTGGTCTCAACCACGAGCAGAAGGCTATTGATGCACTGAGGCAACTGCACGGTCCGGAGGACAGTCTGGTCTGCCCTTTTTGCTCCCAGCCCTGCTGCTGCTCCATGCAGACAACACCTGTACAGGACTGGGATTGCACAGCTGCCTGCAGGGTCCGCTGAGCCAGTAGACAAGGTGGCTCCAAATGTCCCAGCAGGCAGCATGGGAGGTATGCAGCTGCCTGTGTCCCCAGCACAATGTCCAGCTACAAGAGAGCCAGCTCTCCACCAGCACTGCTGTGCACTGACATCCCCACATCAGCAGTAACCCCAGAGAGAGTAGACCTTTGCCGCAAATGGCACCGATCTTTCATGTTGTGAATGGGACAATCGATCTTCGGCTAAGGCAGCTTGTTAAAGCACCAGCCATCACTTCGATGAAGCAGCACAGTTTGCATCCTGAAAGATTCACAGTAAGAACGTAGTCTCCTATCTGCCACATTTAGAGGGATGACCCCAGAGCTGCCATGTAACTAGGCTCTTATAGAAATCTTAAAACACAGCAGACAAGCCTTGCCCCAGTATCCCTGCCCACTCCCAAGGTGTGTTCTCCTCCACCTTAAACTTCCTTGACATATTCCATACATATTACACTCCCTCTTTTCTTCTCCTGTGCTTAGTACAAGGGACTTGCACTCCACCCCAGAATTTCAGAAGCAGTATCTATTAAGTTCACACGTTGAATCCCTCCTGAAGGAAATCTAGCTCTTTCTTTGTGGCACATAAGACACATGAAAAACCTTGTGCATTAAATTAAATTACCCCCGTTATCCCATACCACACTGAACTTAGGGAAATGATGGTTTGGAGCTAGGAAGCTGAAGACGCAAATATGACAAAGACCACTTTCAGGAAAATATTACCACAACAGAGTCAGGAAGTGAAGTCAGAGCAAGGGATATTTGCACATGTAGATAGATCTGCTCTTTCTTGGTAGGGACACTGTGCCTTCCTGTTTGATGCTAACACTTCTGCCCTTCAAGATTTCTCTCCCCTCTCTCTCCTTCTTCAATGTTAACCTTTTGCTGGAGACTCAGATTTCCAATAGCATGAATTTCTTTCCAAACACTGCTTGCCATGCTTCTTTTTGAAGATCCTGTTAAGGATGTGACATGGTCCTGAACTTCTTTTTTTCTTTTGAACATAGGGGTTGATCATCAAATTTCAGATCTTTGCAATCAAAATCCATCAGACAACAAATGAATCTAGGTAATGAAACAAGACCGTCACTTTGTAAGAAATAAATGTTATGGTGTTTTAGAAGCAAAATCCATTTTACAACAAAGAACATATCTGGGCCACTTATTTCAGTGTTGGTAATGCAAAACATTGGCCCTCCTGAGACACATCAAACACCAGGTGTACAACATGTGCAGACGAATACAAGCACACATGTAAGGTTTGGGAGATATGGTGCTAGATGGCACTTCCCACAATTGCTGGATGAAGGCTTCCTATGTTTTGTGATTTACCAGTCATGTTCAAAGTTTTAACTGGAAATGGTCCATGCTTAATCCAGTTCCACAGATGAGCTGGACTCGTTACCTTGTCCCATACCTACAGCAAGTTGCTGACTCCACCTTAGAAATGCTTGTTCTGAAGAAATCTGCAGTTCCTGCAACAAATTCTCCATGAAAACCATTATGGTACAGGCTGAAATACATTCCCCTAGTGAGGAACAGCCTTTTCCAAAGCTGATTCTAATTAAGCACGATGTTAGGAGAAACTGAATCCAGTGGGCTTGAAGACCCAAGGAGTTTCTCCTCACCAGTCTATTTGCCACTCTTCCAATTTTTGCGTCTCCATACATCCAAAGATGCAGATGCCCACAAAACACAAGCAACAGGCCACACAGACCAACGCAGACAAAGAACAGTGTCTTTACTGGCCCCTACAAAACCATCAGCGGTATTCACATGAATAAGAAAAACTTGAGCAGCCCTACCTGCTCCTTCCTTCCCCTCCAGCTAATTGTAACTGAAGGTCACCAGTTGACAAGCATAGTCCTCATCCACAGCCACATGTGTATCAGCAGAGACATCCAACTCCATCCAGGTATGTGCCTGACACCAACTCCATCCAGACTCCATACCAAGGTCATGAGTCTCACTTAACCTGTGTCCAGCCTTGGACTTTCACATTCTGGTCTTCTACTCAACGACTAGTTAAGCTTGAAGTTTGCCAGTGAATGAATAAAACATAGACATATCCACATGCACTGAGAGAGGGAGAAAGAAAAACCATGAGTCAAGTTTAATATGAGGCCAGGTCAGGCTGAAGTGCAGACACAGGGCTTAGCCAGAAAACCACACTGATCAGCAGCCTGCTTACACACAGCTGGACCCTTTTGTCCCCTCTTCTACCCATTCTCCCATGCTTGTTCCTCCCCAGGTTGCTTTGATGTCTCCTTTCCCTGCCTCTAGCCCTTCCCTGAAATATCCCATGTTTTGTACATACCTACAATACCATTTAAACCTCTCATAATAAACTTTACACAATCCCACAAGCTTCCTGAAATGTTGCATCACAGGTTTGCCCTTTCCACAAGACCCGTGATAATCTTCTTCCACCTTTTTTTCAGTTACCAGGTTAATGACTGAGAATTAAGCACTAGGTTGGCCTTGGTCAAAAACCATATTTGGAATGTTAAAAACGTGGTAGTAACAGTGACGGGAGAGTGCCTGGAAGCATTGCCTTGCACCGATTCATTTATCTATTCTCTGCCTGTGTGGTCTCTGTGCCTACAGCACCCTGGGAGTTTCACCTCTCAGTCAAGCTGGGAAACAGAAGTTGTGCATGGCCACTAGAGAGCTTCCCAGCACCACTGAGGAAAGCAGTCATGTTCCTGTGTCACTGTAAATCAGTGTAACCCCACTACAATAATGAAACAAGCTCTGGAGTAAACTGGTGTGTCTTCAATAACCTCGCAATATCATCTGGGCACCAAAGCCTTCAGCTGCTCTATGGCCTGGCTTGCCTTCCTGACAAAGCTATGGGCAGAAGTATCCCAGGAAGTTATAGACACCCACAGCCACCCACCTTGCCTGTACCTGCAGAAGGCCAAAGGATGTTTTCCTGTGTCATCAGCCACAGGGAGCAGAGTTCACCATCCCACAGGCAGTGAAAGGGCAAGGTACAGCTCATTATTCCTAGGACACTCCACTTTTTCCCTGCAGAAGAATCTTTCTGACTAGTAACATGATTTTGGCTGTGTCGCAGGTTGAAAAGGGGGGCTGTTT
>NW_010419504.1:95968-105661 GCF_000710305.1 Buceros rhinoceros silvestris | reverse complement strand
TTTTTTTTTTCTGAGAAGATAAACTAATTTTTGTTTATGTTTCATTTGAACCATTAAGAATGAATTTTAGGCATTAGTGTAGAGCAAATTTCTGTGGAGAGATTTCTGTCAAGAAAAGGAAATCATTGTGGTTAGTATGTGGTACGTGCTGGCACAGGCGGACTTGTTACCAGCAGCCAGCGTATTTGAAAGTTTTTCCGTTAGCGTGTGATGCTGCAGTCATTAGGCCTCACAGTAATGACTTTCACAGGTAATAGCAATAACATTTTTTGTGATCCAGTTTCTTTCATGAAGGACTTATGGAATAGTTTCAAAGTTCCAGTAGTACTGCATTTTTGGCATGCCAGCATCGTTTTGAAGTGGTGTGTTAGGTACACTACTCGTAACAGAAAAGGCTGTAAAACCTGTAATGTATCCACTGAGCAGAGTGGGATTGTCTTCAGAATCTTAACTACAAACCTGAAATAAAATTCTTCCCTAAAACTTCACTAGAGAGAAATGGCAATGTATTTTCTGCTGTTTGCGGAGATGATAAATGGCAGATTCAGAGTTACTTCAAAGGTGTTAATTTAAAAAAAAATGTTTTTTTAAGAAAGTAAAGTTGTGTGAGGTAGGATAATAAAAAAGTTCTTTTTAATGATTTATACTGGAAGGAACCAAAGGAAAAAAAGTAATTTTTCTCAAATCAGCTTTCAGCGGAGAGATAATGGCAAACGATAAGCATGTGATGTAGCTGGTGTTGTCAGGGTGATGGGAGAGTCTGTCCGCCCATGTGGGAATGGGATGCTGCTGCCTTCATCTTTGGGACAGTGGTTTGCTGCTGGATGCTGGGACGGGACAGGGTGGCACTGCCAGCTGCAAAGAGCAAAATCCTCGAAAGAGGAGGGGTTAAGGGATGTGATAAAAGTATTTCAGTTGAATCTTTCAGTGTTTTTTGTTTAAAGATAACTTCTCCACAAGAGCTGGAGTTTGAACGTGGCCTTTCAGGCTGACCTACCACTCTGCTGCTCTGTACCTGCAACAAACAGTCCTGAACATTGATTCTGAGGCAGTGGGGTTTAAGGGTTTTTGTTTATGAATTTGTACTGCTGGTGCCTAGAGGATGCTGTGCAGTAGGACACCTCCATGCCTTTAATGGTTGTGCAATACTATTTTTCTTGGAATTAAGATATTTTCAGATAGGCCTGTTCTTTAGATTCATGTGTGCTGCTTGGGGTGGGGAGAGGTTGGAGAAAGCCTGATTTTCTTTATTTTTTATTTTTCTTTCTCCCAGAATGACAGAAGAAATACGGAATTGTTTTATTTTTACAGAGAGTGGTATTCAGTTACAACCCTGAAGCCTAAGGGAAAAGAGAAAATCAAATGTTTTGGCAAATCTCATTTCAACAACAGCTTCCTTGGTCTTGTTTCATATATGTTGTTTGTTTTGTTTTTTTCAGGGAGCATAGTTCACTTTTCTCCTTTGCGTACAGATTTCTCTGGTGATTATGAGAGCCTGTCTGTTTGAATTTATCATGTTTTTGGCAACCAGTGTTCATCTGCAGATGATGTTTCTGTGAAGAAATGGTGTACATGAAGCATGAGGGGGAACTAAGGTTCTTTTGCTTCTGACCAAGCTTCTGAGCCCAGACCCAGATGCTGCATGGAGCGGGACAGTATTCTCATCTGCTTGGGGACGCTGCTCCTCGTAGTCACTAATTGCTCTGTTACTGGCTTGGTTGCATTACTAGCATATACTAGTAGCAGATACTCGGTGGTCCAGCTATTACTCCAAAAGCATCCTCTTCCTCCCCCAACCTTTTGCTTCTCTTCACCCCAGACTTTGTTCATGAGACTAAAAACACTGTAAGAGAAGCAAAAAGAAAAAAAAACCCTGAAATATTATAAATATGAGGGAAAATAACAACTGCTCAGGCTATGCAGAGAAACTTGTTCAGAGCTGGGCCTCAGTGGGTACCTCTGTCTCCCCTCTGAATGACAGGTATCACCAGGCAGAGGGAGAGGCTCCCTGCCCTCCTCTGGGTACCTAAGCAGAGCTTCAGTCTCCAGCCTGGTGCTGAGCATTTGTATTGCTGCGAGAAGTCTGGGCAGATGTCTGCTTGCAGGGCATCCCAGGATGCAGTGTGTGTAGAGGGCAGACATACCTCTGCCATAGCTCTTTTCATCTGTCTTCAATTTCAGTTTCAATTTTGTAATTAATTAGGAAAAAAACCCAAAATCACCACAGATTTTCTGGTAGCTTTCTGTCACAGCAAGAGAAATGAGCAAAAACACAAGTGTGGTAGCTTGGTGCTCTGACTACCTAACCCTTTGCTGTGCCCTGGTTATGAAATAAATAGCCCAACAGGCAAGAGAAAGGTTTGGGATAGTTTGATTTAATTTTCTTTTTGAAAGGCTGTTTTCCTCTATGTCTTGCTATGATCTGCTGCGTCAAATTACTCTTGATCTACTAAGAAGAAGTTAGAGCTATACATAGAAAAAAAACCCATTCAAGTTACTTCTCCACATTTTAATTTTATTTATGTATTTAATGCAAAATTCTGTCTCAGGATGTTGGTTATATTGTTCTTGCCAGTTCAAGTACGTGGCTAATGTCAGGAATTATAAGGAAGCAGAAGACCAAGGATATATCCTGCAGTTCTATAAAGCAGATTACATTTCCTTTTTGAAATACATGCTACTGTAGCCATTGTTTTAATTTTCTTCATGTAAAATTTTACAAAGATGCTGTTCAGTGTTGCTGAGTGATGTTGCCAGTTAAGCAAAACCAATCTTGACAACTGCTAATGGGTGGAAACAACTCTGGCAGCAGTTATTAAGGTTGGAGGGATCTGGGGCTTTTCTTCCTCTGATAATCATTTAGAAACAAAAAAATACTACTTTTTTTTTTTTTAGGTCCTTAGTAGCTCTTGTTTCTAACAGTTCAGAAAGCAGAACGAATTAGCCTTAGAAAATGTAAACACGGCTCATCCCTGTCTGTGTTGTGTTACGTGTAGTTAGAAATGTAGAAGGTGGTGATCTGAAGGCAAATGATGTGGTTGTCAAATTACAGTGAAATGTCCAAAGTGTCGTTTTGGCTAGAGAAATTGGATTCAGTTAATGTTGTGTGCTCCCTTAGGCACAGAAAGAAAATTAACGGCATTTTAGCACTTTCAGTAATTTTTAAGGGTGTTGTGTTAGGTAGAGTTAGGGTTAAAAACCTGATGAAAATACTATTGGAAGGTGTAGTAGAGCTTCCTTTAAGTTTGGCTACCCCAAAATTTCCATCAGTAACAGCTTCCAGTGCGGAAACTGCTTCCAAAACTGAAATAAAGAGCATGGAAGAATTTATTTTTTCCCATTAAATCCACGCTTTTTTGACATATCAGTAACACATAACAGGGTTTTACCTTTTTTTTTTTCTCTTCCCTTTTCGTGTGAAAGTATACCCCATTTTTTTCCAAGTTTTTAAACCTCAAAAGATGTACCCTTATGCGAAGAAGTATGCAGGCTGCTCAAAGCAAATATTGGGACTGTTGAGTTAAGGTAGAAGGTGGGAGGTGGGAAGGTCTAATGGAATCTGTCCAGAGAAAAAGACTTGGACAGAACCAAGCCTGTGTCTCCTAGCAGGTTTGCAGCCGTGGCAGGCAATCTCGACTTTACCTTGGCTCATGGGAAGCAGTGGAATATAGAGAGTTAAACCTGAGGAAAATGCCAGTATGAAGCCTCTTTCCTTCAGCTCTCTGTAAGACACAACCTCCCTGGGTTGCATTTCTGGCCCCTGAATCAAGCGAAGGGGAACCAGCACACTGTCAGGCTCCGGAGTCCCTCCCTCTTCTTGGCAGAAGTCACCTTCGTGCCTGGATTGTGAAAATGCATTTCCAGTGTCACTGTTAGAGGGAGGAAATGCCAGGCAAAGTTTGGGACAGTATCGTTTGCTGGAATATCAATCAGCTTGCACTGGGAAACCATTCGTGAGAATAGGGCTGGTTTTTAGAGAAATGCTGCAAAGCAGCTGCACACCTTATAATGAAGATACTTATATTGAGTCTTTTCAAAAACTGCCTGCATTAGGGTTTCTGCACAGGAACGATTTCCATGTCAGATATGCATGAGTGAAGAATTTGGGGGTAAAGTATCCGTTCTCTACCATTTATTGCAGAGACTTTTAGAAACAGTGCACCCTTTGATGTGAACTCTTGACTTCTGTAGTTGGCCTCTTACATGTGAAATGCTTTCTATCTAATGAAAAAAATTTCCCATGGAGAATATTGGTAACGTCTGATTACTTATATACTACGTTTGCCTCAGTTAGAGCCTGTCAGAACTGCAAGGTCACACGACCATCTTCCTGCTTAGAAATCCCTGCTAACTATTTAACCTTGGGCTTCACTTTGCGGTGCTCCTGCGAGCATGTGACTTGTGATGGAATAACTTAGCATGCTGCATCTGTAGTCATCACTGTGACTGGCAAAGAGGGGACGTGGTTATTTATAAAGCCTTAGGCCATCGCACAGTTTTAATAGACAGTCGTTGCCGTTCAGATGCTAAAAATATTAATCTCAACTGCAATATAATCTGAGTTTTGGATAGTGATAAAACAAGCTGCCTTTTAGAAGTACTTTTAATTGAGAGATCTAATTCTGTTTTCTACATAGGTACAGACTCTAATTGGTTTCCTCTTGGTATGCATTTTTTGGCACTTGCTCTTTTCTGAAATGAAAAGAAAGATCATCAGAATAAGATTTTTGCCCTTGTGAGGAGGAAGAAGTGCAGATTTTGAGCATATTTTTCTAAGTCGCTTTCTATGCGCAGGATAGTGAAACAGCCACGAGGCATCCGCTTTATCACTGATCTTTTACTGTCTGCAACATTAGGCTTGAATTATACTGCATTGTGTCATTATCAATTTTTTGTTTGTTTATATACTTTATGAAGGGCTTTAAATTTTACTTGAATGAAAGTATATTTTGTGAACTTCTGCCTTCCTAGAATGTCAGCTTTATTCTCTCCTTTTTTTTTTTGATGAGCCTATGTTTAGTTATTCCATGTAAAATTGTTAGTTGTATGAAATTTGCAGTGCACTGTAGCCGAGCTTCTTTTCCTCTGAACATAGGAGGAAAGCAGGAGTGATGCAGTGAGCTTCAGACAGGTGCCCCGTAGGAAGCCTGGCCCATTGAAAGGGTGTTGGAAGGCAGGAGACACGGACATGAGTGCCTTTTGCAGTCATCAAGGGAAAGACATACCGATAGCTGTTCAGAGGGAAAAAGAGGGGAAGAAGGGTTTACAGTGACGGAGTACTCTAGTAGCATGATGCCCTTCACGCAATTTTTTCATATTGTTTTATATGCGGTTCCTTTGATAAGTAGTTTGTTTTTCAAATGTCACTGAACATCTGCAGCCCTCCTTCAGGTGGAAGGTTCTGTCTGTGTGCGGACACAAAAATTGTAAATCTCAGACCTTTGGTATGTAGGTGGGAAAGGGCAAATACTGCAGCTGGATGTTCTTTAACCTCCTAGTCCATATATCTAGAGAATTGCCATTTTGTAATTGAAGATTTTAGCCTAATTTCAGCCACTCTTTTGAAGAGACAAGGATGCCAGAGTGACTTCGGACTTGCAGGGGAAGTCTTACTTTTACTGCCTTTTCCTATGTGACTGAGGACGCCGTAATTTCTGGAAACAGTAGTTGACTGAATATCCAGATGACTTTTTCTGTGATTTTGTAAGTGACTACTTCTACTATGTGGTGGAAACATTTCTTGAAAGAAAGAGTTGGTGGAGTAAGAAGAAATGCTCCGGCATCCCCATCCAGAAGAGTACCTTGGTAGAGCATGACAAATAGGATGTTGTTCAAATACTTCTTTCTTTCCAAGAAGCTATTAATGCCGAGCATCGTAGGTGGAGAGCCTTACCTGGTGGTTTACATCCTGCTGGGCTTCCTTCTCTGCAGCTCGTTCCTGTTCTCCAACTCTTCTAAAGGAAGACTGCAGAAGAGGCTGAAGCTAAACAATGTACCTCACAGTGTCACTCCTGAATCATCCTCACTTGATCCCCAGCAAATCTGGCGTAGGCTAAACCTGAACTGAATGAATCTATTCAGAAGACTTCCGCTGTAAAGGGCTAAAACACGTCCAGTGAAGAGCTGTCTAGAGCATTTTCCTAGTCAAAAACCTTTTTTTCCTTGCATTATAGTATTTTCCAGACAGTTCACCCATTATGCAGCTTTTTATGTGTGCATAATGGGAAGCAATTAAAAAATCCCAATACCTCTTTGGTAACTGAAGTTTCAGATATGTCTCATGGCAAACCTAAGCCATGGATCTGTGGAGAAAGTCTGAACTTTGCTATGTTCTTTGTAATGGGCTGTGGTGCAACAGAAATACTTGCTGCAGCTCTCCAGCCCTGGAGAGTACTCTGCTCGCACATTGTTCCTGTGTTAGGATGGAATTAGACTTAGTTACACAATGATTTTATGAAGCAGGATTCCTTGTTGTAGTCCTTGACATAGAACTTCATTTTGCTCCTTAGTTTATAAAGGACTAATATAATTTCTATGCATCTCTCCATACATATACACGTGATAAGGTCCTTCGAAATAGTCTTAGGCCACTTCCCTTCTCTAAACAAGCCCAGCTTCCTTCATTTGTTGGTAATGTGCCTCAGGCCCTGATTATCTTCTGGACCCTTTTCCCTTCTTCCTCATGCCTCTTAAACTGTGAGAGGCCCGAAAATGGCCACAAGCGTGGCCCAAGTAGGGTGATTCAGTGGGGATCATCCCACGATCTGCTGGTCTTGCTCTCCTTGACGTAGCCCAAAGCATGGTTTGCTTTATTCATGCTGAGAGCATGGCGCTGGCCTTGGTTTTGCGAAGGTCTGTTGTAGACGTGCTCTTGGGTTGCTTCGGTGTCTCCAGCTGAAAAACATGTTTGCATGACTGCAGTAGTACTTGGGGTGCTGAGAGCTCTCAATCTACTTTAATCTAAACTCATGATCATAAAAATGTCGTGTGTTCGTGGAAGAACAAACCTTTCTTGTGGAATATGTCTATAAAACTATATGAATATAAGCAATGGTTAACAAATGATCTATATGAAAAGGGTATCTTAAATCATATATAAAAATCACTAAAATGGTCCAATACTCCTAATGTTAACTCTTCATTATTGTAACTCCTGATCTGGCTCAAACTCATTTTTTCCCCCATCTCTACTATATACCATTGATCATTGTAAGTGAATCTGTGCTTCAGAAAACATGACTGTGGCTTACGTAGAAGTACTTTTGCTAATGCAGTTTTTTGGCAGGGTGAGCAGTATCGTTTCAGGATATTTTCTTTTAACGTTTTCAATTCTGGTGAGAGGGAAGATTGAAAACTTTTGGAAATTAAGTATATCTCTGTTTTATAGCTATCAGGGCATGAAAAATACAAGCTGAGGGAAGGAGGAGGAGCACTTTCTAAAACAAACCATTGGCAAAGCCTCCCTGAAAGAAAGTTTTATTAGCATTGCAATTTCTCTGTCATTATGAGGTGTTGCTTTGAACGCTAGTGATACCAAATATTAAATAGAGAGGTAAAAAGAAAATTTGAAGAGTCCGAAAACATTCACAGTATGGTGGCGTGTTTGGCCTAGTTTGCATACTGCTAATAGCCACCGTGAAGGAATACAGAGCTTTACAGTAGCTTTGGAGAGGAGCTGCAAAACTTTAAACTTAAAACCTCCAGAAGTTCTGTCCTGGGTTTCTGCTGTCAAAAAATAAGGGCATCCTCTGCAGCTTGCTGACAGTAATATTTAATAGGTTTAAAAGTGAGCATGCAGTAATAAACTCTAATTTTATTTCTTTGAAGACAACTAGAGTCTGTCCAGCTATTCATAACTGATTTTAAACATTTTGTGTCTGGGTCAGAAAGGGAGTATTTTTATTCCATGTTTTCAGATCATCAGGAAGTTGGAGGGAAGAGCTGCCCTGGTATCCTTTCAGTGACCGGAAATTTCTGCAGAGCTACAAAGTAACATGGTTTAAACTGATAACAATTTCCTTTGCAGATAAGTGGTTATAAGCCCAGGAGGAAAATCTTCCCCAACCTTTTGTGGCTATCGCTTCAGGACCATGTTCTTGGAAGAAGGAAGCGTTTTTCTCCAGTAGCTGGCATTTGAGTCAGTTTGGGAGGCTGGGGTGGCACATGAATTTAGGTATGCGGTGTCTAGATGAACCCCAAAATACTTCCTGGTGCTATGAACTGTGTGCCAGCAGCTTATATCTTGTCTTCAGTGGTGCGTCACAAAGATCAGATGGATGTGTTACAGACATCCGTCAATCCTGGTGTTATTAATGTGAAGAATTACTGAGCTGTTTCCATATGGTGTACCTTGTAAGGCTTCATTTTCTTAGTAGTTCATCTCCTTATGTATGTCTTTTTCTAGAGTTTTAAACCCTTAGTCAGGTTCCTGCCAGCTTCTGTTTAGAAAAAAGGAGGAAATCTGCAGTACGTGGGTTATTTTCATTTTTAATCCTAAGCCCAAACACAAAACAGGAATGCTGAGTGGGCACGGAGGACTTCTGCAGAGGTAGCCAGGAATATTGAATGGCCATTACATGCAGCTTGATGTACATACAGGTCAGGTAGAAGCAACAGGGGAAGAAAAAACCCTCAGAAACCAGACATTTTGTAAAGCAGGAAGACAGTGTTTAAAGTGGCCCCATTGCCCTAGCAGACAGTCTCATCATTCCTCACTGACACGAGAGTGGCTGGGCCACTCCGTGGGTTCTTATCCACCCCAGGTGCTGAGGCTGGATGTTTGCCCACTGCTGCCAGAACAGAGAGGGGACTCCACTTCTGTGCCATGAGCACAGAATGACTCTGTTTTTTCTGCACCAAGCCCTTCCTTGCAAACCAAAACTGGGTGTGGTAGCGGAGTGGGGGGAATGAAGATCTGGAGGAAGTCCCCTGGCAGCCAGCTGGAGACCTCGTTTTGTTTCTCCTTCTTTCATGGGAGGTACCATTGAAAGGGTCCTCCTTAAAACTCTACTAGTTCACCTGTATTCTGCAGTTGTCTTAAGTGTCACACTACGAATACATGATTTAATAAATAACCAGAATTTTAAGCAGATTATACAGACAGTTCAAAAACACAAAAAAGCCTGAAGTCTCAGAATAGCTGCTTTCAATTTTTGCTGCTTGAATAGAGTTTCAGAAGGATTTAACCTTTGTTCTTTGATCATGGCACAAAAGAATATATACATGCAAACGAGGAGGCTGAGGTAATGATTATATGCAAAGATGGTGGGAAGTATATAATTAAAAACTGCCCCGTGAGACACCCCCAAATTTTATGTCCTAATTTTATTTTATACTGCCATTTAGGGGAGGGATGAATTCACCTCTCCCACGCGCTCTTTGCACCTGTTCCGTATAATGGGCAGATTCAAAATCCATATTTGTAGGAAGTCTGCTCCGTATTATTCAGATAATATTATGCAGTATTTGTTAACCTAAATTTTGCCCCCGTCAGATACTTCAGTCTAGACTAATTGACTGCAGCACTTAACATTTAAATTAGCAAGTGATGGGGTTTATGAAAATTGATCTCCCAATGTTGATACTAATTCTTTGTTTTCTACTACTTCACTGAGAAAATTGCAGCAATTGTTCTGCAAAGCTTGAAGCGAAGGAAATAAACACAGACTTATGGCCACACTTACAAACAGCAGG
>NW_010419504.1:77654-95874 GCF_000710305.1 Buceros rhinoceros silvestris | reverse complement strand
AGGAATGGATTTTTACTTTAGGCCATCATTATTTTCTGTGATGAGATGCTGAAACCAGGAATCCTCTAACCTTAGAACTACAAAATACCACGTTGTAACGCACATCACATGAAGTTATATGCCAATGGAGTATGTAAACATGAAAATATTGATGAGCCAAGGCAATTCTGTAGGAGTCCTTGCAGTTTCTGTCCTGTCACCAATATTTTTGTTTTCCTACTTATAAGGTGTGCATGTTTTTTCTCCCTAACTGAACTTGAGGTCTCTTTACATTTTTACGTCCTGCAGAGCAGGGCCTTGATACTAGCTGAAACATCTGCAGCAATATAAAGACTAATAATAGAATTTCAGAATATAATACCAGAAACTTTGCAGACAGTGTTGCAATGAAGTGCAACCGCCAGATTTTTCTACTAACAAAGGTGGGAAATCTACTTTTGCTGGGATTTTCTTTTTTCCTAATCAACAAGTTGCTGCATTCTTTTGAAATACCTTCCCCTGTAAAACACATTTTTCCTGTAGAATCTGACCAAGAGAAAACACTTAGGTGTGCTTGAGATACTGCAGACATCCATTGCTGTTCTCCCCAGGCAGGACCATTTCTTAGAGCTATTAGCAATAGCACTTGTGCACGTATTCATCTCATAAACCCATTTTCAGGAAAGAGAGGTAGGCTTGAGGAGTGCCACATACCGATCAGCGCTAAGATCCTGTCTAGATACCAGAGTGCTTCTGCTACTCTTGCTGTAGCTGCATAGGTTCCAACGATGAATGCACCTTAACAAAATGGCCATCTGTAATGAGAGGCAGGAAAATAAAACATTTGTCTTCTGTAATAGTGGAATTTAGCAGATACTCTCCTGACCGTAGTCAGAGCAGATTTCCAGGTGAGATGAGGTCTGAGTCATGAGATTTATATTTGGGAACAGGATTCCTCTGAATGTTTTGGAAGCTTTACCAGAAAAGCAGAGGGGCTGGCCACCGAGCCAGGAGCCGAAGAGGAAGACAGACTGTTGCACTGTCTGCAGTTACCTGATAGGTAACTCAAACCACTGCTTTTCAAGTTGAAGTTTCACCAGGGCGCTGTGCTTCTGTGCAGTACTGTGTGTTACAAAACCAGTTGTATTTCTAGACTGCGTAAACGTCACCCTTTGTCAGTTCAAAACTTGCAGTGTTTTCTGCCCTAAGTTACATACTTGCATTTCAGTAGTGCTGCTAGGAATTAAGCGCAAGAGCTCTGGTCCATCATTGCTACATCTCACATATCTCACCAAAATCCTTTTGTGCTCCTTGTTTGCTATATTCTTATCCGATTCAAGATCACTGTGCCTGCAGTACACTGTTGGCATTGGGTTACCCAGTAATAATGAATGATTTGTTGCTGGATCACTTGAAATAGCAGGCTGCCTTCTCTCGCACGGTGCTGGATTTTCAGGAACATGGTCTCTGTGAGGAGCCAGCCCTGTGCTGCCCCTGTAGCTTTCGCAGAGCGTGGGGGAGGCTGTGGGAGGAGTGCGAGGACCAACTGGGCACTTGGCACGGAGGCAGGAGCCAAAGCAGGGTGTCTCAGTGCTGGTCCTCAAAGGCTCTGGGTGCCCTGTTGTGTACACATCATGTGGCTCGGGCTTTGTGGGATCTGGAGGAAGCAGCCAGCTGCAGGACAAGCTCTATTTTGTGAATATAGGAAATAGAAGGCAGAGGAGCATGAGTGTTTCATGTACCAGGGAGCTGTAATTACAGATTTGGATTCCTGGCAGCATTGAATGCACTGTAGGAGCCAGGGCCAGATGGGCAGAGTCTTCTGATGTCTACCAGGAATTTTTCAATCCATTTCCCCAATACCAATCACCAATTTGTGCAACACTTTTTTTTTTCCTAATAGGAACAAATAAATATCGACCTCACTTGCCTCACGCAGCATCTCTTTATTACAGTTAAAACAGTGCCACATGAACAGGAGTTGGAATGAATCCTTAATTTATCGCTCTCTATTTCTCGGCGGAAGAGGAGGCATTTTCCTTTGTAAACATTTCAGCTGTCTTCCTAGATGTACTGCTTTTCTGGCCCACGTCTTTGTACCATGTGAAAGTCTTGCAAATGCTAATGTAATTACTGCTGTAATGGAGCTCAGGTAATAGGTAATGGAAAAATTCCGTTATTCGCAGCCAGGGAGCAAAATCCAAAGGAGAGGTGATGCGATTTCTTAATCTTGTACAGGATGTTCATGCAAGAAAATGGTTTTGAACTGGCTTTAATAATTTTGTACTAGCCTTTTCTGGATCAGTTGTGAGAAGGCGGCTTGATCGTGTCGATTCTCAAGGAAAGCTTTGCTATCCATTTCAGGATGCAGTTAGAATGGCTTTCCTTTAATTCAGTTTTATTTATTAGTCTAAGATTTGGGCACATGCTGTGAAAGGTAAGCTAGGTTGTAGACCAATACGTGAATGAACTGCCCGAGAACATGCTCTGCCCAATGAGAGATGTGAGTTTTCTTGTTCTGCCTGCGTTCTGGTTTCTACCCCGCCATGCAATGTACTCAGTGGTTGCTGAACTTATGAATTCAATGCACCAAATCCTGTACTAATGTATGTGCATTCACTCTTACACAGAAATACAGTTTTAATCACATTTTTAAACTAGAGTAGAAAAAGTAATTTTTAGAGTATGTTTCGAGTATGTTTTTTATGGAAGATGGTTTTGCTTTGTTGGCATTATTGAAGATAGTTTGGTTTTTTACACAGCAGTGACTGTAGCAGAGTACAGAATATTGACTGATGTCTTGGCAAAATCCTCAGTGAGCCACTGCAAATAAATTATTTCCTCTTCTTGAGTGTTACGTACTGATGCTCACTGCCGGTGAACAGTTACTGTAGATCAGTAGGTACCAGGATGATTGAGTATATATGTAAGCACTAGATAGGTAATGGAGGACCTTCCTTGATGAAGGCTGGTTCTGTATTTAACTGGCATGTTGGCAACCTTCCTGATCTTGCTTGGAGTGCAATCCTTGTGGCAAATGACCAGTGACTTCAGTAGCTGGGGGTTTGACCTTGTGCATTTTCCTGTTTTAGTTTACTTCCCTGTGCTCTGGTGAGAATCTCAGTACCTGCACCGCACCGCCCGCCCCCTGCTGCTTAAGTAAATCTGTAATTCTCAAAGTGTGGAGAAACTTTTGAAAATAGGACTTTGGCAGATGCTAGAAGTTAAGCAAGGGAGGAGGAACTTAAGCGTCTTACGTATCAATCTCGTAATTTGAAGGGTGAAGCCAAGATTACTTTTTAATGCTGACAGTAGTAGTATTGCAACACATAAAATAAAGTAACTGTTTTCTTATTATTAATGTTAAGAAAATTTTTAAAAACGAAGTTTCTCAATAAGAAAAAAAATCCTCATTCAGCTTTGGCTATACTGCCTGTGATTCTGATCCTGGTGGGGTGGCCAAGATAAATAGAGCTGTGCTGTTATGTGAATGGCCTGATTGTGGCTGAAGGAATTGGCAACAGTGTTATCAATCAGTTTGCATGAAGGAATTACTGTGAACATCTAATTAATAGAATTAAAGCCATTTTAGTGTTGAGAAATAAGGTAAGAACAAAATATTTCCATTGTTTTCCCTCCTCGCCTGGCACTTGTAATTGTTTTTCACATGTTTTCATACACAGCTTAAATCCAGGGAAAAACTCAGGAGTAATACATTACACCTGTTCTGTAGGATGGCTAATCTTTATGATCCAGAGAAACTGGCTAGCTGGTCAATCGCATAAATAATGTGTTATTTCTCTTTTCCTGATCAGGTGGTTCTTCTACACCACCTTATAGTCCATGATTGGAGAAACCATAAACATCAGCTCGACTTTTGCTTTCTGCAAACATCTGAATAGAATACTTTTTGATACGAAGTGAAGAAGTAATTGGAAGTGTTGCAGAAATCAAAACAAAAATTCCTTAATTCTGTAAAATATTTTCTTTAGTACTATCTTGAGCAATCGGTACCAAACTCACTATTTTCTCTGTGTTCCATAGAGCTGCCTTCTCTCCTCATGTGGGTGTGTAGGCTGGAATATTATTAACTGATGCAGTGAAGCTGATCAGATTCAAACATCAGACTCAGTCTAGACTTCTGTGGCACTCCTCTGATGGCCTTTTTCGAGACTGGGGACAATTCTAGAAATGTCAGAAATTCCAAATAGAGGGAAATAATAATTTCATAAGCCTGCTGGCAGCACTTCTGATAGAGCCCGTGTGCAGTCAGTAATTCTCCTGGGCTGCAAGGGCACACAGCTGACTTTGGTTCACCAGAACCCGCTTTGGTTCACCAGAACCCTCAGGTCTTTTTTGGCAAAGCTGCTTCCTTGCCAGACAGTCCCCACTCCATGTACTTGCATAGGGTTATTTCGTACAGGATGCAGGATTTCATACTTGTCACTGCTAAACTTCAGGAGGCTGCTATCAGACCGTTCTTCCAGCCTTTTGAGGTCCCTCTGAATAACCGCCCTGTCCTCCAGCATATTGACACCAACCCGGTACCATCCACTAACTTGCTGAGGATGTACTCTGTCCTACTGTGCAAGTTATTCATAAAGACAGTGTTGGCCGCAATGTCTGTCCCTCAGAGACACCACTAGAAATTGGCCACTAGTTGGGCTTTGAGACCAAAAGCTTTGAGATCACCACCTACATGGTCGCGTTTAACACTGTATGCTAGAGTGATGATCACACAAATGTTTTACACAGCATATGTGAACTTTGGTCACTATCCTTTCAGTCAGTGATACAGTCAGTTTTCTGTCTTCTATGCCCATTTTTTCACTCTCACCACTTTGGCCATGTGACTTAAGAAAAGAACTGTGTCTCAAATAAGGGACTCTTAATCCTCTGCCCTTCTCCCACCTCCAAACCCTCCTCCAAACAGAAAGAAAAAGTTCTAATTCAAGTTCACAAGAAAGATAACTCTAGAGAAATGATTCCTTTTGTAGTCATGTTACGTGTTTGATGATGGATGGTCCAAATACGGCGTGGACACCATGATCACCATACTGGCTGATTGAGCATCAGGTCCAGGATCTTCAGAGGTTCAGGGGCCCTAACTCTGAAGCTCAAGTACGGGTACACACTCACCCCGGTTTTATCTTCCTCTTCTTGGGTGAATACTACTTTGCGTGCCATCAATTATTTTGGCAGTCATTTGTCAGTAGATTTCATTTGTCTATAACATGACCTCTTTAAGTTTGAGTCCGTCCTGTTGATGACGGGGAAAGGGCTCCTGTTGCCATCGCTGCTTCCCTTTAGCAGCTGTTCCCAGGGCTGAGGCTCATCACTAATCTGCTTTGCCGAAATGACTAGGCAGGATTGTGTCTAAAAGCAGGTGTGATTGCTCAGCACTGGGGAAGAAAAGCTTTGAGACCACCACCCACATGGTCACATTTAATACTGTATGCTAGAATGATGATCATACAAGTATTTTACACAGCGTATCTGAATTACAAGTACTGAGCAAAAAATTTCGGCTGTGTAGAGTTTAGGAAAGAACAAGTAATGTGAGTGTTTTCTTTCTATTGAAGAAATATTGCCCATGATCACGTTTATCTGCTTACATTTTACTACTTCTGGTCTCTTTGACTCCCTTTCTCCTCTCTTTCCGTTATTCTTTACGTTACTTCTGCCATCAGGTTGTGCTCCTCCTGTTAGGAACAGGGTGTGTGTTTTTTAAATACGGATTATTCTCTTAACGTATGAGTGAAAGGGGTTGCAGCTGTTCGCTGTTTAGGTATTCGAACCATGGAGACAGTCTGAGGGCAGGTATCTACATTTCTTGTTAACACTCTACCCAAAACCTGATTTGGGATAACATTAAAACTTGGGCTGAATCATAATGGTCTGCAGACCAGGGCTTACTGGAGCCATTTTGGTCAATTTTAGCAAAACGAAAATGTTGCAATTTATGATGTCAAATAGTTCTTGCTTACTATGGTAACTTGGTGTAACTATGGGGCTCAGCTCAAGTTTGTAATAGAGCAAAAACTCTCTGGAATGTTAAAGGTCAGAAATAGATACCTCTGGACAGACACTTGGCCATGCCTGTAATTACCCCAATTGTGTTTCATGGTTCAAGAAAGTAACTCCCTGGGTGCGTTGCTTTGAGATTTAACTGAAAGGTTCAAGGAGGGACATCTGGTATTTTCTTCTTTTTTCTTATTAAAAAGTGCACTCTGTAAAACTTAAGCATCAAGTGTTGAAATAGTGAAATTTCTTATAAAAATACATTTAGATTGTCAACCTAAAGGCAGAGAATTTAGAGGAAAATTAAAGTTGAGTAGACATTAAGATTCACAATACATTTGAGAAATGTTTTTATTTGAGAGAAAAGGAAAAAATAAGCAAAAAAGGAGTGTATTTTCAAAGACAACGTGGAATATAGACAATTATAGACCAGGCTGTAAATTAGACCAATGTGGCTGCTTTTCCCTCAGATGGAGCTGGAGCACTGGTCCAGGCTGCTGAGGAGGAGTTTCCCAGTAGGAGTACACAAGTGGTGCTCCAAAAAATGATTTAGGGAGAAAGAAGCTGTCTTTGGGAAGAGGGTCATAAAGAGTTTTCATTAGTACCTACACTTCTAGGTCATCCTTGTATGTATTGAAGAGCACAAGTATGTTAAGTATTTAATAAGTACATTTGAGAAGTTGGAGAGATGGGTTTGAACATGCTGCATTTCAACGCCAACAAAACAAAACTCCCAAGGAATCCTGTGCATGCTTAGTCCTTAAATCTAAGCACTGGTTCTTTGAGTCAAGTAATTACAGTTTCCTTGGTGATCTTCACGTGTCAAGCACTGAAGATTTAACTTTTTATTAATCGTTTTCTATTTTAAAGAAAGTATTCTTAACAAGACTCAACAGTGTGTGCCAAAGGCATGCTATTAAATAATGGGTGGTCCAAGTGTAGGCTTCTGAGTTAGGGCATCCAGAATTTTCTCCTTAAACAGATACTTACTGTACTTCCTATATTTACTTACAGATTTTAGAAGTTACTAGAATTGCTGTGTTCCCATTTTATTACTAAAATACAGAAAACTTCCGAATACTGATCTGTGAGATTGTGACTGATTTGCAAAGGTAGGAATCTGCAGGCACCTTTGCATATACCTAAAAAGTGAAAACAGTGAGGCTAAAAATTGGTATATGTGTATGTAATTTCTAAAATCCATGTCATTTGTGTATTAAGAAGTTGCACTCTTTATAGAATTGCTGCTTATGAATTGTGATTTCTTTCTGTTTATCTGCAAGTAGAGTCGAGTCCTCTGCTATTCATGTGTGACTGTATTTTCTTTAAACCCCAGCAACACCATAGTAATCCTATTAAAACCCCTTAGTGCTGTATCTACATGTCCCAGTGCAACTGGAGGGATATCACGTGCAGGTAGTATTGTTCTTGACATAAGGTGGAGAGGAACAAGTTGAGTTTGAGTCCGGGCAGAGGCCTAGGTTCTGGCTGTTGTGTGAAAATACGTTTTATTTTGCGGAGGAAGCATCTGTAATATGGTAGTGCCTGAAATCCTCCAAGAACAAATCTAATAATGTTAATGTTGTAAAACACTTTTTTAGTGCAGATATTCCTTCACTTTCACTATGTTGTTTGGATGTTATCCCTCACAAAAAAAAAGTGGCCGGAAATGGAGATAATGAAGCTGTTGGCAGTGACACGTACATGAAGATTATGCAAAGAGGAGGAAAGGTTCGTGAAAATGGAAAGTGGGACAGAAATAAGTTTGTCTCCCAGACATGACAAGATATGATAACTGGACTGAAGGGCTTTCGGTCTAAATTTAGGTAATGAGAAGCAGCAGTCGAGAGGAAAAGAGAAGGCAACAACACATAAGTTATGTGTTTTGTTCATCCATGTAAGTGTATGCTCACACCTCCATGGAGTATGAAGGTGTGGACCCTAAAGACAAATGGCAATCATGATGCAACTATTTACTTCATTTGCAGAACAGAGAAAGGGAGGCAGAATGTCGAGGGTTGGAAGTGGTAGGGCGGATCGGTGAAGGCTGGAAAGGGTTCGTCTCCAGGGAAGCTGAAGCTCCCTGCTGGAGAGGCCAGCTGCAGATGTGGCAGGAGGGCCATGGAATGGTCAGAGCTGGAGGTCTGGCTTGCTGTGTGGTCACCCTTCATGGGAGAGACTGGAGACCTGGGCAGGCCAGGCAGGTCCTGCGCTTGTCTTGTGCTCTGCCCACAGAATTATTTTCATCATCCTCACAACTGAAGAGGCTACCCAAAACATTGGATAGAATGAAATATGGGACCTTCTTGTACGGATGCTTATCATATCAAAGCGGAGCGTCAGAAGGAGAAATCAGAGCTGATCTGATGAGGTCATTGCCACACACAAACCCATGCATGCCAAAACAGACCATAAATGCAACCATGTTCATTTTCCAATATGCTAGAAGTAGATATACTCTCAATGGACTTTAATGGAGGAATCTGTAGGATATTCTAAGTCTGAAGAAATTTGATTGCATAAAATTAATTTGAAGGTGACTCTGTGTGGCTCTGTCCTGGATGAGGACAGGGAAGGTGCAGAGACCTCCTGTGTTTTGTTTTTTCCCTCTACCTTTCTTCTTCTGCCATGCTGGACATCTAGATGCTGTATCCCTATGTAACCCGCCCCCTCTGGATAATTTTTCAACCACTTCAGACCCCAAACACCAGCTCTTCCCCACTTCGTTCCTCAAGACAGAGCATGCGAGGAGGTTTCTGCTAGGAAGTGGGACTGGGTGAGTAGTGGAAAAGGTGCTGATCAGTTTAATTTTGTGGAGCTCATGCTAAGAGGTGACATGTAATTAAGTCACCATTGTCTTGCATAAGCTATGTCAGTCATTAATTTAAACATAGTTAAGTATAACAGGATTTTTTTTGTTAAGTATTCTGCATATTTATGTGGCCTTGCAAAGGCAATAAAAACTGGTGGACATTCTCCCCATCCTGTGACATAAGGCTCTCTTAGTTATCTCCTCCCAGATCATCTGCATCGCGGAGCTTACTTTACTTATTTTTGTTCTGTCAGCCAAACGTAATTCAGCTTTTAACACTGTCTTGCAGTTGAAGTAGCTCCTCTCCTATTTCCTGTCTCTTTTCCAAGCCATCAGATGGCAGCAACTCCATCATTAATTATCAGCGAAGGAGGAGCAAGTTTACTTTAGTATCTTCTTTGAAGCTCACCCAGGAGGAATGGAGTAAAGGCGGAGGCAGCTCCACAGGTGGCACTGGCTGCCCCGAGGTCCAGAGCCAGCTCCGTGTACAGGGTCGCATGCCTGTGTAGCCCTTGGCTGCAGAAGGGAGGCTGGTGGCTCCCACCTCACTAGCAGATCCCTTTGGAAATGTCCCCTGTGAGAATACCTTCCTAGCAGCCAAATGAGGAGCTCCTGGCAGAATGATGATCTGTGTGTGGCGTAGGGAGGTGTGGCATTTCGTGCATCGTGCTTTAGGTAAAGGTCTTCTGTAATCACCTCTTAATTATATGGCATTTAACACCTGACATGTTTTTGTGGAGCCTTTAGCCAGAATTCAATGTTCACTTTCCTATATCCATCTGATAAATGGCACCATAGATTATTTTTTTAGAGACAGTGGCTGATTTCCATCCATCATCTACTGCAATTACCCATTTTTTAATGATGAGAAAGGCTTGATTGATACGTAGTTGGCAATCTGATACTCACTTGTAATTATGAACTACCAAGATCATGCTTTCTTAACTTTTGTGATCTTTAAAAAATAATCTTCTCCCAGTCTTCTTCTCTATTAGAAAAAAAAAGTAGGATAGTGGCAGAACTGAGCAAAGATTGTTCCAGAAAGCATTGCCCTGGGGGATCTGGAGGAGCTCTGTACTTAGAGTTGCTTTTCTTCTTCTGTGTCCAGTGGTGGCATTCAGAAGCACATAATTGAGGACATTTTCTTATTTTCCTTAGATGTATATTCCTTAGATATAAAATGGTGGAGGCTCTAGCTGAATTCTTAACTTTCTGCTATAGTTTTCAAGATCAGTATACAACACCTCATATAATTTGAGACAAGTACCCTCATACCATGATAGTATGTCTAGATAAAGTGTGTAGATAGACATGCAAGCAAATACCATAGTAGATTAATTGCTCTGGGTTTTCTTTAAAATACCATCCACCGTTCCTCAAAGCTGCTGTGTGTTTTCCATAACTCCTGCCAAAAGTGCTCTCCAGCTGTGTTCATGGAGCACCAGGTCTTGCTGACAGAAGGAAAGTGGTGGCTCACTGCGTTCTCTGGGCAAAGCCCCATCTCCTTCCTGACTGCAGGTCTCACAGGCTTTTTGTGGCAAAGCTGCCTGAAGAAGGTTGCAGGTCACTGTCGGTATTAACCTGTGCACTTTTCACACCTCTGGAAACATGCATAATCCATGCCACAATAAATCTGCTTCTCCAAGTCATATTTTTAAGGAACATTCAGGCTGAGCCCAAAAGTATGAATGAACTTCTATGGCCAGGGACTGCGTTAGACAGAAAATCTCTCTGCTGTTCATACTAAGTTGTTATAGTGGACATTTAGTTTAGTTCCTTTCATCACTGGAAAACTAACTGTGTTCAATTTTTCTCAAGTCATATGTCCTCAAACTGATAATGCAGTTCAAGAAGCCTGTCTTTGCAAAACATGGTTGCTCTGTGGAGCTTGCAAAAAAAATATATGAACTTGCACTGTGGGTTTTTTTCATCTTTTTGAGGACACCTAATTATTTTATTAGATCTGAATTAGAAAGGGCAATATATGAGAAAGAAATTGTATTTGTTTTGCATGGCAAAGTGTTGGTCGCAGGGAGCCTACAGCGGTGGATTCTGCGAGAAGCTGCCAGAATCTTCTCCTGTATCCAACAAAGCCAATGTCAGGTGGCTTCAAGACAGACCCACTGCTGGCCAAGGCCAAGCCCATCAGCAATGCTGGTAGCACTTCTGTGATAACATATTTAAGAAAGGGGAAAAAACCCCGAAACCTGTGCAATTGCAGCTAGAGAGAGGAGGGAGAATGGCTTCAAGACAGACCCACTGCTGGCCAAGGCCAAGCCCATCAGAAATGCTGGTAGCACTTCTGTGATAACATATTTAAGAAAGGGGAAAAAACCCCGAAACCTGTGCAATTGCAGCTAGAGAGAGGAGGGAGAATATTGTGAGTGCAACAACTCTGCACAAACCAAGGTCAGTGAAGAAGGAGGGTGAGTAGGTGCTCCAGGTGCAGAAGAGGGAAGGCCATGGTGAGGCAGGCTGTCCCCCTGCAGCCCGTTGAGGTTCATGATGGAGCGGATACCCACCTGCAGCCCGTGGAGGACTCCACGCCAGAGCATGCCCGAAGGAGGCTGTGATCCTGTAGGAAGCCTGAACTGGAGCAGGCTCCTGGCAGGACCTGTGGACCCGTGGAGAGAGAGGAGCCCATACTAGAGCAGATTTGCTGTCAGGACTTGTGACCCTGTGGGGGCCCTGTGCTGGAGCAGTTCGTGAAGAACTACAGATCTTTGGAAGGACTCACACTGGAGAAGTCATGGAGAGCTGTTTCCTGTGGGAGGGACACCATGCTGGGTCGAGGGAAGAGTGTGAGGAGTCTGCACCTCAAGAGAAGGTGTGATGAACTGACAACAGCCCCCACTCTCCATCGCCCTGTGCTGCTGGGTGGGGTGAAGTAGAAGATTTGTGAGTAAAGTTAAGACCAGAAAGAAGGGCTGGTGGAGGGAAAGTGTTTTAAGATTTGGGTTTATTTCTCATTATTCTACTCTGATTTGATCAGTAATAAGCTAGTTTCCTCAAGCTGACTCTGTTTTGCCTGTGATGGTAATTGCTGAGTGATCTCCTGACCCTTATCTCCACAAACGAGCCTTTCATCGTATTTTCCTCCCCTTGTCCTGCTGAGGAGAGTAATGATAAAGCAGCTTTGGTGGGCAGCTGGCATACAGCCAAGGCCAACTCACCGCAAAAAAAAAAACAACCAAACCTCGAAATACCCCATAGGTATTTTCTGTCCCTGCTAGGTAAGAGCTGAATATCACAGCTCTGTATAAGCACTGAAATAAGGAATGGATCTACTTGTTTACTAGTTCAGCTGCTTGTTAATTTAATGTTTTCCCTGGAATAAAATAGATTTCTGGTAATAGAAATGGGTAGGGAAGGTGGTCCTCACCTTTCTGCACTGGTGTTGGTGATCATCTGGTCAATCTGCCTTAGCTGCAGAAGTATTTTATTTATCATAATATTGTCTGTGGTGGCACATCTCAATTCAGAATATTAAATTTCTCCAGGCTAAAGAGAGGGAATGAGTTATTAGTCTGAAAAAATGCTTCAAAGCAAGAAAAAATTTGGAAGCGCTCTGCCTCTTCCTAGAAGGAGCTGCTGGAGGAGCTGCCAATGGACTGGAGAGGTGCTTTTCACCTTCAGGGCGAGCAAGAAGCTAGACGCGAGCAGATGGGTGCTGTATTGCTCACTGCTTGGCTTTGCTTTTTCACATGGTTGTGTTCCTAGTGGAAAATAAATGGGATAAAGTGTTTCTTCAGTGGTACTGTGATGCAGGAATATGGAAAGATACCTCATTTAAACCATGGTGCAGGAGAATGGGGAACTTCAGATCATTTGCCTTCACCCAGCTTTGATTAACTTGGAGACTTCTGGATTTATTCATAATCATGTTAAACATAACTAAAATTGCATACAGCATTATAAAAACTTGAACAGAATATAAGAATGCAGCCCCTCCCCATATATAAAATGTAATATATTTGTGTATGTTAAGCAAAAAGAAAAATTATCAGTACACAATTAAGAACAAATACCGTGCCACAGAAATATTTGTTTTAACCAGATGGTCTTAAGTAATGCAGTCAGAGCTGTGGTCACAGTACATTAGTTTTGTTTCCATAGTAACACTAGTTTGGCAGACTGAGTTATTTAGATCTGCACTGCAGTGTTCGTAACAGTCTAATCCTTATACACATGCTTTTACTGACATTGAAAACCATACTTAGGCAATAGGGCACACTTAAAAGTGTGCAGGCATCATGAGAAGTCAAATTTCTCCAAAGCAAGAACGTCCACATATACAAATGGTGTTTATTGTTTACTGTTGGTTTTATGTTTTTTATTAAATATATTAAATACAGTATAAATAGAAATATATAAATAAAAATTTAAATATAGACATAGAATATGTGGAAGCAGCACTGGGCTGCACTACGTGCTAGGGAGTGTGCTGGAGGTGGCTCTGAAGTGGTAAGGGATGAAGCTTAGCTCCAACTTTTCTGTTCCTGTGAAACTTTAAAAGAAGTTAAAGGGAAAACAACCATAAGAAAACATCTTTATCAGCTAATCTTGTTATGACACGCACACTGAGTTAAGAGCTGAATTGTGCAGTGACTTGGAAGATTCCTCAGTGAAATGAATCTAATTCAGATACTGTAATTCATATTATTAGCTGTGATAAGTTGTATGCTTAGAGAATATGCCTCAGTTAATTAAGAGAGATGGTGATTTATGAAATTTGGACTCAGTTTTGCCAGATGGCAACAGCCAGAACCATTCATTGGAGAAGCACAGACAGGTACTGCAGCACTCTGGGGGCCAGATTGGACACCCAGGTCCAGCTGCAGCTGGAAATCCCAGTTTATAGCACAGCAGAACTAACTTTGTATCTTTTCTAAGCCGATCAAAGTTGGGACTCATTCAGACATTTATGAAAGTAAATTTCCTTGAAACATGAGTAACAGCTAAGATGATGGATTTTCTGCACACTGCCACCAAAAGGGACCTTGGCTACGGGCGCTCTAAACCAGCAAGCTTCCTCTTGCCCCTCCGCACGCCAGCGGTACCCTAATTACAGAGGGCCTTGAGGCATTCAGGAGCAGGAAAGGATTCAGAATTGCTTTAGCAAGTTTTGACAAAGAACAGTAATCTAATTAAAAACAACTGTGTTTTCCTTTTCAGCTACAAGTGAACAAATCAAATATATCTTCTAACTGATAATTAAAAAAAAGAAAAATATTAAGATAATCTTACTGTGTCTGAAGTAGATAAACAGCAACATTTATATTTTTAGCAGCAGTGTATTAAGCACTTGTACAAAAACAGAACGTGTTTTACTGCATCAAATAATGGGTCTGTGTCCTTTTTCCAGGGTCGGTGGCTTACTTTTCATTCAGATTAGAAGTGTCCGGTTATTTTTACAGTTGTTTTAGCAGAAAAAGGCTTGTAAAAGGAACAGTTTAACAGTCGATGCGTCATTCCCTCTGCCGCAGCAGAGATGCTGGCCACGGTTCTTATTTAACATTTGAGAGCCCTGGATGAGGCGTCATGTGCCCTGAGAAGGGCGAGTCATACGGTCTGGGTGAACCGAGTTTTCCGTTACTCTTCGGAAATGCCTCTAACACTGAGCTTCTGGGCAGGCAAAGGGACTTGCCTGAGGAAGGATAGGGACTGTTTCTGTCTGCCATGTCACACAGCTGTACATGTAACAGTGGTTTTTCCACCCATGTTGTTTGTTTTCAGTAAAATCAGTGTTATGAGTGTTAGCCTAGTGGCTGACTCTCTGCTTTCCATTTTGAAAGCTTGTCTGAAGTTTGTGTTGTGAAATTGTGTAGCTGTGGACATATCTGTGAACAGCATCCTATAATACAAAAATATGTAAAATAATTTTAAATGAATATGAGGTAAAGTTGTAATAAAGGAAAGCACACCTACCATACCTAATGCACCTCACTTTGCCTGCACGTTGCAGCATATACAGAAAATAACCATGACACTTTGGAGTTACCTTGAATACGTAAGGAGGGTTGAGTTTAAATCATCAACATCAGTTTTGAAATGACGCACTTAGAAATATTTTTATTTCCATTAGAAGAAACACCTAAGAAGTCAGTGACTGAAGTAGGTTAGGGGAAATTATTTTACACTGTTTGTCATGGCCTTTTTGTTTTGCCTTTGATGCAACATTCAGTAGTGTTCACAGAAATAGCTAGGCTCACAAATAATTTATGTCCCATTGATCTTTTAGGTGATTCTGGATTTAAAAAAAAATGTTCATGGTCAGTTTTTCTGCTCCTCATATGGTTCCATTGTGGGGGGTTTTTTTGCTAAAGCTTTGCTTAGCAGTGGAAGAGAAGAAAATTTTTTTGAGTAGGAGGTGTAAGCTAAGGAATGCATTTCCAGTGCAGTAACTTTTACTAAGAGATTTTAGTCGTGAACTGCTCCAGGAGGTATGTTGGGGGTGCCGGATCGGTCTCTCTGCTGGCTGCAGACCCTGCCTGCGGGGCAGCTGGGGGTGTTCTGTGACACGCAGCATTAACATGGCTACCCCATCTTTGGGGAGGGTTGCCTGACATCTTGCCAGCTCAGGACAACAGACTTTGCTGGCCCACCTTCATCTTCAAAAGGTCTCTGTAGAAGTGCCCTAAGTGTTTCCAAATCTGAGCTCTGAAGCGGTTTTCATGTTTATTCCAGGCAAAAAGCAATCATGAGTTGTAAAAGAAATGTCTGCGCAAGGATTGCTTTAGAAATGTGTTGAAGTAGTGCTGGGACAAGGTGTGATAATATTTCATTGATGCAGTGTGTGACAGCATTACAGCAAAATGTGATTTTAGTAGACAATTTTAAATACATTTTTTCACTTAAGTAAGATTTTTTCATTAGAAAGCTTTTTTCTAGTAAAATTTATGAAATTAAAATACATAGTAACAAAACCAAAACCAATTTGTTATAAAGTGAGTACACACTTGACTATTCTACTTTCTCCTGAATTGCAAAATCCTACTATAAACTTCTATGAATTGCTCTAAGTTAGGAGAACATTAAAAAAATCTGTTATGGGGTTTAGAAAATGCTTAAAATGACCTGACTTATAGGTACATACAACTAGGTAGTGTGAGCCCTGTCACAGCCAGCTCACCAGCATGCTCTGAACCACTTTCACCCCTGTGCCGAGAGCACTGGACTGATTTTTGTGATTGTGATCTCAATCACAGTGAGCAGTGAAGTCAATTTTGATTTGTTGCCCCCTCAGGAAGGAAAGGACAGGGTCCTACAGGAGGTTAAACTGGAAGCATGTGGGTTTTGTGATTGATGGCGTTTCATTCCTGATCTAGTCCTAGCAGCAATCATGAGCTCTAATTTAGACTGTACTTATCTCCCCCTCCAACAGGCATCTGTGTCTTCTGAACCTGCAGGAATAAATTTACACAAACAGTAACTTGTAGGAGTTTAGACCGTGCCAAAGTGAAAAGCAGAACTTCAGACCAAGCCACTTTATAGGCAAGATGGCTTTACAACAGCTAAGTCCCCCAGAGACACCACCACACAATATTTGACAAATATATTAATTTCTGACACCTTTAAAGGTACTGACTTTTCCTATCTGACCATGTGAGGTGTAACAGTGCTGTGCAATACATACCATCCATGGCAGCGTGCAAGAACATTTTCTGTGGTGCCTTGATATCTGCTATCAGTTTGGCTGGCAGCTACACTCGGACTCAGCTGACAGCGGCTAGCTGAAATAGTGAGAACTAGTAAATACATCAAAATTCTTCATAACATCCTGGCATTTTAAAGCATCTTTCTGCTGTGTTTTTAGGAACAAGTTGTGACAGTCACAAGACAGACCTTTCTCGGGCTCAGAAATACCTATGACCTGAGCACCATGGTGGTTTAATTAAACAAGGAGATGGGATGTGGAACCAATACATTGAAGCACTTGAGCACGACTAATGTTAAGCACGTGAAAATTGTGCTTGTACTTGGCTGCTGTCAGCTGAGTTGGAATGGCAGACTGTCAGGCTGATAAACCATAGCTCCTAGGGTCAGCTGAGGGCTTGAAGTTAGTCATGAGCTTACGCATCTTTCTGTGCTGGTCCCAGTGGTGGAGCGGGCATACCGTCCTGGAGCATTATGGCCTTTGCCAGGGTGGCTCTCTTGCAGTTTGTGTGTGCTTTTTCAAAGCACGGCAGATCTTACTCTCTTCGCTTGGTGTTCTGTTTCTTATCTCTTACTGTTTTCCATTATTGTTATTTTAAAATACACTGCAGCCAGTTACCTGTTAGCTGGGTGTAGGGGTATGATATTTTGCTGCAGATGTATTAGAATACTCATGAAACCCGTCTTATTTTTTGTTGCAAACATTTTTTTCACCTGCAGTCTGTGTAGAGCATTCTTTGTCTAGTCTTAGGTTTTTATCAATACATAGTTGTTTTCAGAAGGAAAAGATGCCCTATTGAGTAAGTAGGTCATGGGAACAGCCAGATGATGTTTTTTCTGCGAAGAAATGGAGTTAAGACTGGAAGTGGAAATCTGCTCTGAAGAAAGACGGGTATCTCCTGGGATGGAGGGGCTTGCGCTGCCTGCGGCATTTGGCTCTGCAGAGTGCTGCGCTGCCAGTCACGCTCGCTGAGATGATGTACTCGATTAGTTTACTACAGATGTCCAGTTTAGAGGTTTACTCCCATAGGTTGCCATTCCTAAAGACTGGACTTTTTTCTACTTACAGATGTACAAAACCTGTTAATTTGCAGTAGCGGAGGAAAAATTACCAGTGAAAATCAGTATCTCTCTCCTTCCAAGGGAGCCTCAGTCACTTGTGCAAGATAGTTGTGAGAATGGAGGTAACTCGCTTGAATACACAAGGTGTAACTCCTGGAGGTTTCTGGGAGGTGTTAGTGTAGTAAAGGTAATTGCTGTAGTACTGCTTTGGCTGATACCTTTCAGAACTCAGGTTACAGCTTAGAGCTTTGTTCTCGAAACCATTGGCCAAACGTGGTGTTCTTGATATGTGTTACATTTCAGTTTTATTTTAATTATTTAAAATCTTTCTGATGAATGTGTACACGGTGGTTGTCAAAAATTGTGTAAAATCAAGTTACTATGACGCTGAGCAAATTTTTCCCTTCATTTTTATTAAAATTTTCTTCCTTATCACCCTACTTAGAAAAAGGTTCACTTTGTTCTTAAAACAAACAAACAAGCAAAACCCCTGATGCTGTTACCTCGGTTGATCAACAATGGAAGAATGGAATGGTACTTAGGCTAGAGCTGTATACTTCAAAAGCATGGAACAACACTGCACAATTTTTAAGCTAGTTGGGTTTTTTTGGGAAGCTTTTGTACTTTCTATGCTCTGTACCAGTTACAACCATCATCCATGTCGATGGGATGGGGGGAATTCTGAACCGC
>NW_010419504.1:76271-77439 GCF_000710305.1 Buceros rhinoceros silvestris | reverse complement strand
CGCTGATGATATCTGCAGAAAAAGCTTTGCGGTTGGCTGAGTTCATACATTTTCTAAACAGAGCCTGCAGATGGAGGAATACAAGACTAAGGCCAGAAGTGCCTGAATACATATGTGACTAAATGTACTTAAATGGTCAGTGGATAACTCATATGGGCAGAGATTGCAGTGTATCGTGTAATTAGGCAGTAGTGTTTAGACCATTCCCATTGTCAGAAAGATTTCTTTAACCTAGCCAGTGAGTTAAAATGCTGCACAACAGAAGTGCAAGAAGTTTTACCTTTCACTTGAAGACTCCTTGACTGTAACTCAGTGGTGTGCAGAATTTATGCCAAGGCTTTCTGCACTGGGCTGGGCCGGCTGCAGGATCTATGGCTCAGAGAGATCCAGCTGTGGGGATTTGAAAACCATACCACATTTCAACTGTATTTTAGGAATGGGTTTACCTGCTGTTACGAAAAATAGTGATGCACAAAGCCTTTGCAGAAGAGAAATGCTCTTTTCCAATGTTATCCCATTTTTTCCTCTTGTTTCACATTTAAATTTTAAATACATTTAACATTTCAACAGTTCATGTCAGAGATTTTAAATAATTACTACATTGAGCTAAAAATGAATTTTTAACCTCTTCAGAAGCAAAGAAGACGTAAACTTACAGTTATTTTCCTGGCCTGGTGCCGAAACATCTCTTTTGTTATCATGAAGGAAAATAGAAAGGTTTGATTAAAACCATGTTCAGTAATTAAATGTCTGTAGTTCTTATCCTGTAGACATTGTTCCATTTTGGTGGTACTTATTGTAAGGCTCTCTGGAATTTTAATAAACCCCTCGAACCCCCAGACAGTTTTCAGGATTTTTGTACTACATTAGCAATTACAGAAATACTCTACGAAAATAATGAACGTGTGTTAATTGCAAGCATTTAATTGTGTAGTCTATTAATTTAGCACGAAGAGCAAATGATGGGCTGTATTCTGCTCTCTGTTGCAGAAGTCTTGCATGTATTTTTAAGTTCTTTAATTTCATTTGGCTTAATGAATGATGCATCTGATACTTAGATCTTAAACTGAGCACTTGCTGAACAAATTTATTAATGCACAGCCCTGCTCAGCGCTCCCTGCTCAACATTGCCCCTGAAAAACGTTAAGTCTGAGAAACCAACAGTAGG
>NW_010419504.1:51021-76162 GCF_000710305.1 Buceros rhinoceros silvestris | reverse complement strand
GGAAAGCCCTTCAGTTTGATGATATTTTAAGCTACGTGCTTGGTAAAGGCTGTAGAATAACTTGTATTTAATGGGGTATTCAGGAAGCGTGGGGAATTAAGGCTGCTTTCACACAGAGGGAACTGGAACAAAGTGTGAATGCTAGGAGGGGACAGGCTGTAGAGGAGCGTGTGATGCTTTGGGACGGAGGTTGACTCTTCTGGGCTAAAATTAACTAGACCTTTCAAGTTTTGCTTACACATGGTTACCCCATTAAATACCTTTTTGATGGGGAAAAGCCATGACCAGTATCAGACATGTTTCCTGTATTCAGAGCTGGCAGGCAACAGTGCTTCAAGCTCAGTTTTTCGTTTGCTCCAAATAAAAAACATTACTGCTCGATAGAGAGTTGTCTGGAAGGGATTTTAGAGACGATAGTCCATGGGACCTGTACCAGGGTGAGAGTGGATGCTTTCGTTCTTGGGACCTTACATGCTTTCCAGCTTTAACTTATTTTTATAACTGTTTTCTTAATCATTCTTCTAGGCAGCACCTGAGCGACCACCACCTTCTCCCTCAGCTTCCGTTCTGTCATTGCATGGTGCTGGTTGTCACTTCTGCACTCTCTCTCTCCTGTTTCTGCCTTTCCTGCTGCAGAATCATGCTTTTCTGTGTCTTTTCTTCTCTTTTGTACGTTTTCTCCTGCTCACATAAAGCTCCTGCAAGTCTGCATAATTTTTGAAGATTTGCATGCAGTATGTAGTATCCTCCACTCATCTTGCTGGAGACACAACCCTTGTGATGAGCCTCTAGTTTGATAAATATATAGAGATTCAAGAGGACAAGAAACGCTTTAACTTCCAGGTCTCTTTTAAGGAAGCAACTGAAAACTGAATTATTTAAAGGAGAAACCAAGCCCTGCATGCAACCTCCTGCTTCTGAAGGAAATGTGAAAGCTGTTTGCCCAGGCAGCAGCAAGTGGAGTTGCTGGGCAGAGTAAACTCTTGCAAGGGCGACAGCAAAATGCTGCATGGCAAACACGTGGACACAGGGCACTGGCAAAGTGGGCAGCTACAGAAAATTGATTAATCTGTGAATGTATAGAAATATGCTCTGTACATTGACTTCCTGGGGCGTTTTGTCAAAATACATAACTGTGATTATAACATGTTTTAACAAAGGGTATGTAGTCGCTGAGGACGTCAAGGTTTGGTCAGCTGGTGTAGTTAGCTGTAACAAGCGTTCTTCAGGATACAAACATATTTCCGTGCAGGCATGCCTGTAATTTAATAAAGCAGAGACAAGTGCTGCTAAATCAAGGGGGTAGCTTCTTTTATTTTAGGTGGAATTGCTTCCATGCTAAAGCCCAAGTTTCAGTTCTGTTTGCAACACTTCTGTTTTAATGCGCCTTCATATGCTAAAATCCTTCAGTTTGAGGTTCAGTATTAAAAAAAAAAACAACACTATTTTTTTTATTTTCTGTCAGCTGTTTTTAACTTAGAAAAAATTAAGGTTAAGAGATGTTTTGTGAGGTGATGTAACAGCTTGTATTAAACCAAATACTTGTAAGGAACCAAGAAGTTTTTGGATCCACAAGTCTTTCATTAAAAAAGTATACTTCTGGTTATCTCTGCCTCTAAACGCCACTGCTCTTTGATATTCTCTCTTTCTTCCTTTTTGATGGTGCCAGTAAGAAAACAGGGCTGTGCTGCCTTTTGAATTTCCCTTTCATCTAAGCGTGCTGTCTTTTACGTCATATGGGAGGTCTTTGTGTGGCTGGGGCGTACGTGACAGGAGGACTTATTTCCCCCATAATTAGGGACAGGCAGTGGGTGCAAAAGCTCTTTTCATATCAAATTGTCGTACATCCCGCCAAACAAATCAACTAGTCACCTGCTACAAAGCGCCTCCTCTATTTTTATATAAAAAGTGGGTATTTAAGGCTTTTGGGCGGGGGGGGAGCGGTTAGGGTTTTTTATTATCCCACTGGGAAAGATTTTACTTGGCAATTAGATAGAGAGTCCTTGGTGGTGGTCAGCAAACTGTGGGAGGGGAAAAGGAGCTCTGGTGAGTTGGAAATGGCGAAGTGGTTGTAATTTATGCAGCCTGGACAGTGTATGGTTGCTGTCTGAGAGAGCCTCAGCCAGTGGCTGCCCGGTGCAGCTGCTCTGCTATTTATGGACAGCCGACCTGCAAGTGCGAGCTGCAGCTCTTAATTCAGCAGAATATCCCCCAAAAGGCTTAGTACATATCTATGCTTTTTTTACTGGTATGATTCGTGTCTCGTATCATACTATTGGCTGCAGTGGTGTCAGTGTAGCCCTGGTGCAGCCAGAGCAGGACCAGCCTGTTGAAGCAGAGGAGGAATATAAAACTCCTGGTAATAAAGAATAGCCCGTTTTGTATTTTACGTGTAAACTAAACTTTGCCAGGTATGCATACCGTCTGCTTTGTGACCTCTGTAGGACTATGCAAATAGCAGCTGACCTCAGATGATTTGGCGTTATTTAGCTCATTAATTTGTGTCAGTCAAAAGAGAGGAGGAGTTTTCTGCTAGCAATAAATTAGTTTCTGGTATTGATTTACTGGTAGCAATGGGGAAGAATGAGGAATGACGTTTAGTATGGCTCTGGCAAAAACTATTATCTTAATATTACAGCGGTCAAATTTTAGTAATAGCTGCCATGTTACTTCCCTGAATAGGGAGTGCTTTCCAAAGCGTGGGAAAATACACGTGGTGTTGCAGGGTAACAAGGGTGGGAAATGCATTTTTATTACGCAGAAGCACTGCTTCTCTCTATATCAGTTGAGACCACTATGTACTCTCAGAAGTTGTTATTTTCTGGTTTGAGCAGAGTTGTTGGATCCTAGACATGCCTTCAAGCCATCTGGCCACATCTCGTTGCATTTGAAGAATGCTCCTGGGCACGTTTAACTAGGTCTCCATGCCAGGCTGCTCTGGCTGGGGGTGCGCCCAGGGGGCTCAGGAGGCTCAGGGTGCTGCCCTGGTGAAGGATACAGCTTCTCCTCAGAACTGTGCAACTGGCTGCAGTTTATGTACATATTTTACTGCCTTGTAATCTTTTTATCAGAGATTGTTTTTCTTTTCTGATGTATATCTGACGTTCTTTCAGGAGATGGTGAATTTTCAGCACATTTTCACATGAAATGTTTCGTAGGATTTTGAATAAGTATGCCTACAGTGTGTTCTGTAAAACATTTTATGCATATTAAAAAGAAAAATCCATAAAGGTCTTGTCTGCCAGAGATTATACAATGAGACCTTTGAGTTTGCATGGTGTGTCTTGTTTGTGGAATGAAGATCTTTTGCTGTGATGCTGAGAGGTCTGTGCAAGGCCCATTAGTTTTCTATCAGTGCAGTGTTAGTAGGTCCCAGGAGTTCTTTTATTGATGATGGATGTTTACCATTGCCAGTATCAGGTGGAACAATCTCTCAGTTCACAATATTGTTGACTGTTTCATCTCTTTTGATGATACTTAATACTTCATTATATTTTGCTTTATCAGTTAATCCTTCAGCCTTCTCACATTTCAGAAAGTACCCTGAATTTGTTATATGCAAAGCTGGGGTTTTTTTAATTAAGAAAAAGGAAGATGCACAAACAAATTCTGTCTGACCTGAAGTTATGTAAAGAAAGTAAAATTGGAGAGTTTTGTGTTGCATTGCATGTGTGCCTGACTATTGCCTGGACACCTGTAGGGAAGAAGCCCCCAGAACTTACACAGTCTGCTACATTCAGTATATTCATTTTAGTTCCATAGAAGTTACGCATTCAAACAAGCTTTATGGCTTTGTTTATAACGCCCTGTCCCTAAAAATCTGTGTTATGAGTGATCTGATTGCGTTCCTTACTTTCTTATCTGTAGTATGGCCTCTTACATAAATTGTGTGAAAAAAGAGTTAGCTTTTCAAGGAGAAATCAATGCTAATTGTATGTGATAAACCTTCTCAATAAAACATTTATCCCGGTTCATAGAATGAAGAGAATCGTTTAATTGTTGGTTGCAGTTGAATATGGTCTACTTTTAGTAGTACATTTTAATATTTTTGAGATTTCTTTAGAATTGTGTTTATTCCACCACTGTAATTTATCAGAAGTTGCACTAGCAGAGATATCTTTACATTTGGGCATTGGCAGACATTAGGCTGAGTTGAGTGCACATGGGTTGGGGTTTTTTTTAAGGTTTCCCAAGGAAGGGGGATCTCTGCTGCCAAGTATAGTTTCTTCCAAGGTCAGGAGCACAGCACACACTTGGCAGATCACATCAGATTTGAGAAGAAAAAGTAGTACATAATATGACACCTTCTTTAGGAACTAGTTGCTTTTTGGGACTGGAAACTAGATATGTAGAGAAGAAATCACACGGTTGTTCTACAAGGAGTGTAGCTGCATGAACCCCAAAGTCCTAAGCATTAGCAGATGAAGTATGCGCAGAAATTAGGCTTTTTCACTATACCGCTTGTCCTCAGCTTTATCTCTTATTCTCTGGTTGGGAGATATTCTTGTGCTGCCATTGGTAAGTTCGAATGGAATTCATTTTATTTAACTTTAGCTGCTAAGTTCAGTCCTTGTCCGTGAATGTGGATTGAATCATCCCTGGAGATTCCTGTTTTATAAACCTATTTTAGGATCCAGTGAATCACCAGCTGAAAGAGCCTGTCTCTTATTGCTGATTCTAGAGGAAGCATCAATCATTACTGCAGAACAAATGTCAAGCATATATGGCTAAAATTAAGTATCATAAATCTGATCTCAGGACCAAATTAAAAAACCTCAACGTTTTGGTTTATTAAGTGCAACAGAAGGGGAGTTTAGAGTTACTTGAAAAGGGAAATATGTAAAATCCCATTTGCCCACACAGGTGTCAGAGAGGCTGTGGGTGTGAAGCCTCCACAAGCTCAGGTGGCTGCGGTCCCACTGCCCGAAGCACCTCCTGCCCCTCCTTGCTGCAGTGGAGCCCTGCCTTTCTCCCTTTGAGTATACATCTCACCGGTTACTTACACATGTTCTTCAATGTGTTTGTGCTCCATGTAACCATTAACTGGCAAATAACATGGCTTTGCCACTTCTTGGTGATATGTGTTGCTTTTGTGCTTACAGGCAACCTTTGCCTTCCAGAGATTGAGAAAAGAACTTCCTTAATTCACTACCATTTGATATATTACTTGCTTTTTTCCCCAGGTATTTATTTGGGTGAGATTTTATTTTTTATTGTACTGTGTAACCTAATTCTTGATATTGTACAGAGCTGAAAGGGCCACTAGAAATGAGCTGCTATGACCTTTAGCTAACACAGATTTTTCCACTTCTTTGAAGATGGCTATTTGAGTGCCTTTAGTAGTTTTGTAAGCACTACATCTTTTTCTTCTTTCCTCTTGACCACTTCCCATTTCCAACACAGGTTGGTTTTGGGAGATTATTTTTTGTTTACTTTTTCCTGTAAGACTCCAAAGACGTAAGCACCCACTGTGGATTGCCACCAGGAGCTTGTGCAGGGATTATCCCAACAAACTTGAGAGTTCAACCTCTTGCATTTACTACTGGTGGGCAAATCCCTTCTCTTTAGCCCCTGCTGCCATATCGCATTAAATAAGCGGTGACAGGTGACAGCAACTCCTTCAGCTCTTTCTTATGTCCAGACAGTGCACCGTAATTTGACGCTCTGACCATATAAACTCCGATTTTAATTGCTGATTGCAAATTCCAAAACCATTCAATGAAATCTGTATAAAGACAGCAAGTCAACAGCCCTTTCACCTGAATCCAAATTAATTTCTTTTAATTTTTTAGTGAACTAAGGTACCAGATTATCTTGCCTAAAAGAATATAATCTGAAAAATAACCAAGGCTTGTTAAAATTGCATTTCTGCACCTAGTATGCTTTCCACCCGAGAAATGCAGTTATTTGACTGTGCTTTGGGTTGCTGCATATCTCACAGCAGATTTCTTTATGGGATTAATGAAAAATGAGAAAAACAAAGTGACACACTAGGACATATTATTCAAGGAAGTGACATGGCAAAGCAACATTTGGGTTGAATTAAAATTATTACTTAGATTTTCTGAGTACCTGCTGGCTTCCTCTGCTGGGAGTCTGGCAGTCAGCAGGCAGTGCTGGGGGGTGGCTGCTGCGCCTCTACCAAGCGCTCAGAAATGAACCCCCCCAGCATTTCCTACGATGTGAAGAGCCCAGTGTGGTGGTTTGAGGCATTGTGTGCTTGCAGGAACCTAATTCTGGGTAACAGAGTTAATCAAGTAAGCTAAAATCTCTCTCTGCATAAAATACCTTGATTCACAGTCTTAGAAGTAGAATATGTGATTTCTTTTCATGAAGGACCGTGAATGATTTTGATAACAGATCTGTGAAGAGTTAGAGCCACATTTTAAATTTTGTTATTCTGGAATAAAGCCAGAGTAAGTCAAAATGCATCGACACTTGTCGCTGTGCTGCCGTTGGAAGTGGTGTGAGCGAGGGCCAGTACAGCGGTAGCTGGGAGCAGTCCATTAGTGTACCAGTTCTGCCTGGAAATACTCTGATCACGTATCTGGCAGCAGAGCAGTTAAATCCCTTCAGCTACCAGCAATCTGCTGGCAAGGAAATAAGTTTTCCAAAGTTTTGCATAACGGGACTATTGAACAAGTATGTTTTGAAGCTTGTGATGCTGAAAAAAAAGAAGTTCTTCACTTTAGCATGTGTCCCTTCAAAGACAAAACGAAAGCAGGGTGAAGCCTGAAATGTTAAATACCTGCATGGTGAAGTGAAACATTAACATTTCAATTGAAATCCGAATGTTTCTGCTCCTAATTCCAGTGGTTCTGGTGTTTATTATAACAACATCTGGCTTTTGTCTGTGTGTCCACAATACTGAAGTAAGTTTATAATTTGTTTTCATGGCTTAATGCTTTCACCTCTCAACTGATAACTTCTTTTTTCTTATCCTCTTGGGGTCATTAGATATCGCAGGGTTACTCTTTTTGCTGGGCTTTTTTTTTTTGTGCACTTAAGAGAAGCTCATGTTTTATCAGGGTTTTTTTATCAGACTTCACAAATAACTGAACTATAATTGTTACAGGTCAGCAGATGGCTGTCTTAAAATGCACAGACCTACAAGAACATGGTTGGGCTGAACTAAAGAAATGCAGCAGATGAAATACAGCACTGGCCAGGGCCTGGCTGCTTCTGGGGCACAGTTCCTCTTTCCTCTGCAAGCATATGCATCCTACCTTCTAGATCTATAGGATCAATACATTGAAGGGGCTGTACAGCCAGCCTGCCGCCCCAAACCACAGGCTTTGTGAGCAGCCTGTGTGCCCCACTGGGTTTGCAGGGCCACTGGCCCAAGTGGGAGGATTTCTCCTCGGTTTCATCCGTTGCCTTCCAAGCTATCCCATCCACAGAGGGCTGGAGCCCAGGCTATCTTCTCCTTATGCTTTGTTTCATTTCTTCCAGTTAGTTCAGTACTTTGAGAAAGAAGATTACTGCAAACAAGGATCTTATTTGAATGTCCAACATAAAAAAAGATACTGGGAAGTGGGGGCTGCTCGTCCCACGTTTGCCTCTGTGACTGCCCCATAGCCAGCTGGCCAGTCAGCACTTGTCTTATCAGGTCGTCCCAGCCATGGTGGCTCCTAATTCTTCTTGCTTTCTAATTACAGACAAAGGAAAATTTAACAGGACTATATCTTTGAACAAGTTGTGCTTGGAATCGTGTGATTGTGCACTAGATGTGTTAGGGGGAATATACAGAGATACTGATGCCAGAACTTACTGAAAAAATAGGAAAGGGTTAAATGAATGTGGAAAACCTAAATGAGATAGGATAACAAAAAAGACTAAGAAAAATACTGTTACTGACCATATGATGGCTATAATAGAAAAAAATATCAATAGAAAATGAATAATGGAAAGAAATTGTTTTCAGAAGGATAAAGATAAATGACATATTAAACAATATTAGCTTCTTCAGGAAAAAATACTGAGCTGTCCCAGCAGATAAAACCACCCTTTGGGAAGCAGTGATGGAAAGAGTAAGAGGGATGGGTGTTGGCTTTTCAGAGTCCTCTGTGTAAAGGCTACAGTGTGACAGAGAGACCTGTCTGATGACTGCTGGACTTCTGCCACTGGAAGGGTTATTTTGTGTTTCAGAAATGCGTGTCTGATAATCTAGCAACGTGAAAATAGAGAAACGTGTCCGTTGTTTCGTGATCTGAAGAGCGCAGGCACCGTTCTGCATCAGGAATGATGAAATGGGGCTCAGCTGAAATACTTAGTTTGACTCTATTTTTTCTGCCGAGCTATGAAAGTTATTTCTGTAGCTTTAGTTATTGATATCACCTTCCACTGTTTGGATACAGTAATGGCTTTCATGGGGGGGATAATCGTACAAAGGACTATGCATTTTGCATAAGTACATACACCATAGAGGGAAGTGCAGAATGCAGGGGAGCGGAGAGCCAAGGGAGAGCTCTTATTGATTTCCTCTCACAAACTGCTGAACGCTGCATGCAGGACTGAGCCCCTGGAGAAACCTGTCCTGCTACATGTGTGTCACTGGCTTTGACATCCCACTGTGGGGTAGGCAAAAACAGGGAGAGCTTGGAAAGGGCAAAGCGTTCGCTCCTCCTCCCCTCCCACACGCAGGCACTCCCGCTCCCCTCCATCCTGTTAAATTGCGACAATGAAAATAAAAATGTAGAAAAAAACTTGCAGATGGGCTTGTGCTTTTCAAAATCCTGTGTACTGGGGGAGAAAAACTTTAAAGCTTTAAATCGGGGTTGGTGGTGGAAAGGTTGGGGTGGTGTGCTTGGGCAGCAGGGGCAATACTTCCCATCGGCTCTGCCTTCTCCTCCCACAAGAGCAGGGTCCAGCCCCGCTCCCAGAGCTTTCCTCCATCACGGGGGGAGAAGTCTGGTCAGAGGCCACGTGGGCATTCTCCTGAGGAGCGTCTTCCCCCATTTGGAGTATATTTGCACCAGTAAAAGGGTGAGGGAAGAAAAGCACATCTCCAGCTGAGCTCCTCTGAAGACTTCCCTTCCTATTGCAGCTTAGGAGGAGGGGTTGCCTGATGTCTTTCTTCTGGTTTTAAAGGTGGAGATCTCTTCTTTGGAGTTGCCTAAGGCGGTCACTGCATACCTCATACTTCACTGTACAGCTGGGAATGGCATTGTAATGGCTGGGGACTAGCTCGGCTTGCCTCCACACTGGGAAGTGTGTCAGCCTTTTGCTCTTGCACAGAGCAGAACGCTTCCCTGCTGAAAGGACAAGCTGGATAAGGTTAAAAAAAAAAAAGTTGGGTGTTTTTTTTTTCCCCTCAAAATAAACATTTCTTAGGCTTTGTTTTCAGCTAAAAATAAAGGGGTTTGTTTTTGCTTTTGCTAGCTGGCAGAACACTCTCTGACCAGCTATACAATTTACACTAGATCGAGTAACATCAGAGTCTTGCCAAACTGGGCCAAAACAACAGTGGTTGGTTGTGAGGCACTGCTTGGTGTGACTTTGAAGCACAAGGGTGAACAGACAGGTTTCTTCAGTGACACCTATACTGTATTTAAAGAGTTTCCCGAGTAAGTTTGCTGCTTTTAAAGCTACTTAAAAATGTGAGAGGCTACAGGTTCAAGTATTGGTGCACTGGTCAGATGTGTAGCTACGTGAAAATTTATTTTTATTTTCAAATTTGGTTGGAAATTGGATGGTAGAAACAATCCTTGATGCATAACAAGCCTATATTTTTGTAAATACACGAAGAGTTTTGAAGCAAGCTTTGTATGTATTTTGAAGTGAGAATGACTGTGGAAGGAAAACATCAGACTCTGTATGCGTGACCTGTGTATAGGCCATATCACAAATCCTCAGCTTGCAACTGTTTGTTTTGGCTGTGGAGAGTTGTCAGAGCATCTGAATCTACACTCAGTTATCACTACCAGCTTTCAGCAAGGAACACGTGGTGCTCCTCTACACAATTAATGCGTCTGTTCCATAAAACATGTTTTCAAGCCTTGAGGAAGGTACTTTTTCTTGCTTTCAAACTTCGTGAATGAGGGGCAGCCTTTTAATTATGCATACTCTCCATTTTTTTTGTATTCATCCTAATGCCTTTAGTAATAACATCTGCTTTTTAATAGCTTGAGGACTGTGTTTACACCGTTGTGTAAGCCCTGTCTCTTCTGTGGTGGAATATAGCTATGATCCTCTGCTGGTGCTGTTGCAGAAGGGACAGGGCAAAAATGAGTACAGGTGCTGAAGAGTCCCTTGACCTGTGTGGTCATCTGGCTTCCTTCCTTAGAGGACATTTCCTCTAAAAAATGTATTAAGAATGGTTTCTTTATGTTGAACTGTGTGAGGTGTAAGAGAAGACATCGTAGTGTTACAGAGGTAATGAGGGAAGGATCTGCTTTAACTTGGTGCTCTTCATCACTGAAGCTCCTGTATGATTTTTAGAAATGTACCCTTCAAGTGTAATTTCAAAAGAGGCCAAAAAAGTGAAAGAGCCTAGAGATGGATGGGGCGGGAGTGCAGTTGGTATTTTTTAGACTCTTTTCACTAAACATCTGTTGTATAGATACTTTGGGCTATGGGGTACTGCACGATTGCCTGTGTCTTTCTTTCAGCCCTGCTATGCCTATGTTTTGTCATTTCTAATAAAATGGAAGACTTAATATAATAACTAAATGGTAATTTCTTATCATTCATTTATTTTTACATGGACAGAATATTTGGAGCACAAATGTCTTAGTGGTTAGTGGGAAGAAAAACATAAAATTTCACAAGATTTGCTATTTGCTTGGTATTAGAAAGAATAAATTTGATATTAATGATACTGCATATGTATCTTCTAATAATACACTTTCCTGCCGTATGTGCAGATCCTGACAGACATAACTTCAGCAATGCTATGCAACAGTCAATATGAGTATAACAAACATGCACACAAAAAAGTGGTCTGATGAGAGGGACAGAAATTGGAGCAAAGCGATATGTATGCAAATACAGCAGCATTGTCCTGCTCTAATGAAGTACTGTCAGATAGAGGGAAGAAACAGATTGCTACCACTGTCCCAACAATCTTCTTTCTTAACCAGCCTAAGATATATATGCAGCTACCAACTAGATGAAATAAAGATTTGTATTGCTTTTATGTTGTTACTCTAAGGAAAAGCTTTTTATTGCAGTATGGGGAACGGAGGGTACTAAGTTCTGAGCCACCACTTCAATAATTTTATTTTTCTGTATAGAAAGCTGTGGATACATTCTGCAGCGTTGTTACCTAAAAAATGCAGACTTCTGCTTTTGAGTGTCACCGGTAAAGCAGTAGGGTGAAGATAACGAAGAAGATCAAAGAGAGTTTATTTCAAAGACATCTGTAAAAGTAGTGGGGTTTTAAAATTTTATTAACAATGACCTGAATTAAGCCTAACTAATTTGGGTCCTGATCTTGAAAATAATTTCATGCATGCTTAACCTCAGTCATGTTTGTTGTCAACTAATTACCTCTGCTTACAAACTATTAAGCAAGCATAGAATGTTTGCAAATTGAGCACAACAGAAAAATTGATAAAAACCACAGATGTGGTAATGTGAAAAATCAAGCAGATACACAAAGTACAAATGTTCTTTCACCTTTCAGCATGTGGAAATTCAAGAGACATTAATTCCATGTCTTTTCAGCCTCTGTTGAGTTTGAGGCAACCTCTCCTTTTTACCTGAAGGAATGATTTAAAAAACCCAGAACAACCCAATTGTAAGCTGATGGAAGAATACTGAACTTAAATGAACACTGCAGTAAATTATGGAGACGGAGTAGATTTTTGGCTTAAGGCCAAAAGTTGTTTGGTTTGGCAGGAGTCTTACAGGTGCTTGGCTTATCACCGGCTATTTGAATATTTATTACATTGACGTCATTGAAATAGTTCAAGTACCACACACAAAAAGAACAAGTAGGAGCATGACAGTTAACTGTTAGAAAGGATTCACAGCAATGCTCAGTAAATCAAAGCACTGGCATTTCAAATCAAAGGCAGAAATCTTGAGTTGTAACTTCTAAAATAATATTTAGTTCAATCAGGCTTACATAAATAAATTTTTGAAACTGCAAAGATAGGTAACCCAGGTGGAACACAGGACCAAAGGCTGCAGATCTCTTCCATGCATTTCCTTGCTAATGGAGAGCTGATTTTTTCTGGGATGGGATTGATGGTGTACTATATGTAAATGCTATAAAACAGAACAGTGACTGAAGAACGGTACATTTTGCCTTTGAATAATTGACCTCTGTGGAAGTCATGCATGTTAAACTAGAGATGCGAGTGAGTAATGAATGTCAAGGTCATTGTTTGCTGGTGCTGCCACACAACCTTGACTAATGCCTGGGTTTGTATTCTCTCCCAATTAGTTTCCTGCAAGTTAATTTGTTTTTTCTGTAAGTTTGTTTGGTAGGCAAGAGGTGTACTGAAAGACCTTTCATCTGGAAACAACTTGGTGGTGTTCTTTTAGGGAGACTGCAACTGAGACAGGCTGTGTCCTCTACTGGAACATCTGTCATGGTGGTTCCTGAGGGTTTCTGAAGCAGACCCAGCTGGAGGGTCAAGCGGGCTTTGTGGAATGTCTGGAAATTATTAATTTCCACTGCATATATGGTCATCTCCTCTGTTGTGCTCTGGAATTGAATGAACACAAATTTAAGTTCTACCAAATATGCAGCTTTTGCATGATTTCGGTATGGAATCTGGATGTGGCACAATTTGAATAAATCAGGTTCAGGTCTGTCAGAAAAGGACTGCAACCTTTTGCTTAGTCTGGCCTCTGTTTTGAGTTGATCAGTATGATGTGAGAGGGGTTTTGGATGTTGACCATACGGATTCCCATGATTTTAGTTCCACTGAATTAATGTCTGCTGTATCTGCGAGCTGAATTGGAGCAATCACCTGTTGTTGCTGTGTGGCCCCTTCTTTGATGAACTTTTCCCTTAAGGTCACTGAGCCTTCTGTACTGCTGGTACCTGTCAAATGGGAAAAGCAAAGATAACCCCCCCCGGAGAAATAAAAGCAAAGTATAAGATAGGCAAATATGATTTATTTGGTATACAAATGCCAGTCTTGGAGTGTTCTTGCTAGTGAAAAGCACAGGGGAAAGCTGAAGGGCAGAGGAGTCAGATGTGATGATTGTGTCATGATTCCCCAGTTCCTGTCTCAGCTCCTGAAGGAGGTGGGACTCTTCTAACACGAGTGGGAATTGCTGGGCTTTGGGGTATTTGGTTTAAATGCCCACGTAATTCTCCATCATCTCATTTTCCATTTGACAGTTCTGACAGTTTGGGATTTTTTTCTAAGGAAGTTTGTGAGGACAAGATATTGAGGACTTTTCCTACTCTTCTCTCCTGGGCTCTGAACAGTACTGCAGGGAAGCAGCTCCAAACCCTGTTTGCTTCAGTATGCAACTCCTCCATGCCCATGTCTGCCCTTCTATTCCATGGTGCAAGTCCCCACAGCTGCAGCCAGGAGGGACCAGCACTGGTCAAATGCTACTGGTGCATCAGGTGCTCAGCGAGGGGCTGGGAGCTGATGTTTTCCTTCTTTTCCTCAAGTCCTCAGCAAGAGCAGCTGACCCAGAGACTCTGCAAGTTGACTGGGCTTCTGTTTGGGAAAGGTCGTGCTAACAACCAGCGTGCTGGGGCTCTGTCTCATGTGACAAGGAGGGAGAAACCTGTGCTGGGTCACAGGGACCTGTCAGTTTTGGGACTATGAAGGTGACGTTGTTCCCATGCAGAAGCTGCTGTTTTCCCAGCCTGTAGCTCGTGGTTGCCCCTTGTGGGCGACGGAGGGAGCTTTGTGTTCTTGCTGGGGCTGTTTGCATCCTCCAGCTCTCATGCCCTCAGTTAAACACAGGCTCTGGAGAAAGGACCATCCTTCTGGTTGCAGAAAACTGCAAATTATACCTCGCCTTTGCTAAAGAGGTCCATTGTATTCTGAGCTGGCAAATCACCCAGCTCGAATAAGCTTTAATTTCTCATAGAACCCTATTGTTACTCTGTGGTGAAAGCTGCTGTGGGAAATTTCCATGATAAGAACTGTAAATTTGTATCCTCTCCTTTCTGGGGCTGCCTGCATGGCAAACGACAGCAGGAGACTGTCCTACCAGAGCCAGCTGGCCATCTCCTGCCCCATGGTGCTTGGTGCTTGGTCTCCTCTGGTCCTCCGTGGCCCGATGGCAGGATTATTTGTGTATACCTGTGTGTTGCTAGTCTTCTTCCCCCGGTTCAGAGGGCTGGAGTGTGAAGACTGTGTTGAAGGGTAAGGAAGGAATTTCACATGCATGCTTGATACCCAGGCACGAGCCAGGGGAGGGTGCTGGCTAGTGCTGAAGGAGCAGAACCTGGCGCCTCATCCCTGGTGTCTGGTGAGCCCTGTTGCACGCTGTCATCCTACCCGTTGCTGCCACTGTGCCAGAGCCTGCCAGCTGGCACCTTTAGCAGCCCCGTGCAGAGCTCATACCCTGACCCTGACACTCAGTGCTGCAAACGCCACCGGAGGCTGCGTATTCTGCGGCCGGTGCTGAATGTGCTGGAGGCTTCACAAGCAGAATGCACTAAACTTCTTACTTAATCTAAACTCTCAGCAGAGCTACCCCGAGTGCATTCACAAGCGTACAGCACAGGTGTGCATGATTGTGTGCTTGGGTCACTTGAAAGCCTTTGTGTCAGGCTCTGGCATGGGCCTTGGTGAGACCCTGGTTCCCAGTGTGGGGAAGGGTACCCAGACCTGCTCCTGGATCCGTGCTTGAAGGGGGAAAGTGAAACTGCGGTTTGAACATGTATTGAAGCGATTTTAGAGCTTTAGATGTTGTGGAAACACATGCACAGCACACAAACTTGTTTCTTTCATTTCCGTGTGTAATTTTTCCTCCTGCAAAATTCCTGTACTTCATTTTGATTCCATGGTCCTCTCTGCCTGCAGAAGGTGCTAGTAGATGTGCAGTTCTTCACCATGAAAAATTGCATCATGTATTCCCATTTTAACATTTTATTGCACTGAACCACTTGTAAGAAGAGTTAGTGACTATTTGAAATACTTTTGCACCCTTTTTCTATATTAGGTAAGGGGTTATTTTTGTGCATTGCAATGAAAAGACAAAATGTATGTAGGCAAAATAATGTTTCTGAAACTGTAAGCTTCTATTTTAGTCTTGCACAGAAATGGGGGAGGTCAAACAATTTCTGAAGTGTCATTTAACTTCACATTTCTGAAACCATTGACTCAAAACAGTTTATTTAAAACATTTATTTTAATATTATACTTATCCAAACATCTTTCAACAATAACTCCCCATTCTTTTTGATTCACAGATGCAGAGAGGTAGGGTATCTCTTTGCATGCTTTCACCTTTTGTTTCTTGGTAGATGTTAGTCGTGAGACATTTTGGAAACACTTTACCCTTGCCAAACCACTTTATTGTTTCTGAAGTGTAGGCTGGAAATCACGCTTCAGTGTCTGATAAATGCATGCTCTCCATTTTAAACCTTCCAGGCAAGTATTGCTTTAGTATTGCTTTACAGCTTTCTTTTGCCTGCTTAAAATCTCTAATGTTCCTGACTGCAACCTTGTTATTGCTTTCTGGCAAGTCTTTGTTAAAAACTTAAATCCAGTACAACCTGGAAAATCACTCACTTTCTTAGCAAGAAAACCCAGGACTGGGCTTTCAGGTTTCAGTCTTTATTTTTAAACTTGGCAGTAGTTGTGTTTTTCATTTTACTTCAGTTGCCTGCCCCTCTGTGGCTTGTATTTTATGTTTTCAAGTAAAATGTAGAAGGGGTTGGCAAACAATATCAAATGAATCCATATATTCTAGAAATACTTCAAATCCCATGGATTTTAAGTTTGTGAGGAGCACCATTTTTTAGCTCTGTAATGCAGAAAAATTTCCTCCTGCTCCAGCACTGCCTATCCTATGTGCAGGACGGAGATGTTAATTTTTTTTTAAAGTACTATAATACCAGTGAATCCAGCTCCACTTCATTTCTAACTCCTTTTATTTCTAATATTTCCAGTCTCACATAACTCAGAGCATACATTATGCTTTCTAAATTTTCTCACTCCAAGCCCTACTACATAATGCCATCAAGTTATATTCATTTCTTTCCCTTTTTCTAATAGTTCTGCCCTCAACAACTCCCACGATACTAATGTGAGCACTGGCACAGGCAGCCAGATGCAGAGATACTTGAACTCATGCTTCATATGCAGGAATAGAATATGTTTGCAGGTGGATGGGAAGGCTTGTGGATCTCCAGAAAATTAAAAAGCCATGTCAGTGGATCGTATTAAGAACAAGGGAAGGATTTCTTTGCCCTGTCAGAGCTTTATTCTTGAAGCCCTTTCTGCACGCATTGCAGGGCTCCATATGCCTGCTTAAGATAGTTATACTTTCCTCAGTGTTGCTTTCTCAAAAAGCAATATAAATTCTTAGTGGTTTGCTGGGGTTTTTTGTTTAAGCAGAAATTATGCAGGAGAAGGCGGCTTTCCCATCTCTCTCTTGTTTTTGGAAACAGCAAGGAGGTTTGCTCATGGGATGTCTTCATCAGACAACCTTTACCAGTGATCCTGTGTGTGAGCATTTCAGAGATAGCATGGGATTTATCCTGAGCTGTCTTGTGCCTCATCAGTAAGGGAGAGGAGGACTTTCAGACTGCCTACCCACTGTATTTAACCACTTTTTTTCTTCTCCTCTTCTGACAAGTTCCTTGAGTGGTTTTCCTCCCAGAGTGGTGGTGTTCCCTGTCCCACAGAGGGGGAAGAAGGGCATGGACGGAGTAAATATGTAGCAATAATAAAACCTGCAGATAATCCAGCTTCCATTATTGTCCCATCAGTCTATTTGTGCACTCAGCAGAGGTTGTGTAAGTGTTTTAGGTGTTCATTACATCGAAGTCTTTGAGTATCCTCACAGCTTTGGTCATGCACGGAGAATGCAACCACCTCCATTTCATTTTGATGAAGTCTTCACATCAGTCTGTGTTTTAGATATAAGCAGATACCTACAATGAAGCCACTTACGTATGAGTTGCACATCGAACATCCTTTGCGGGGTGACGTGTCTCAGCCACCACACTGATACCGGCTGAAGCTGTCATGTGATTTAGACTGACAGAGTCACATGGGAAATGGTTTTTAATTGAAAACTCATTTCTCAGAATTAGTACTGCAGTTCAAAATATTTCACATGATTTCTCTGGCGTGTGTGTCTCACCTTCACAAGTCTTTGTTTCATGGATTAAATCAATTTCCTTCTTTTGACAATTGCGTGCAAAGTATTTTTCCCCTGGAATACCTATTTTTAAATTAGAAACTCAAAATAAGTAGGTCATACACAGCCTACTGTTTAGAATGCTTATATATAAATTTAAAAATATAGTAAATTATTTAGTTGTGAGGTAAGATGAAACAAGATGTCAGGGGAAAAAAAATCTCATTACCTGCAGTGTCAACCAAGGAAGCTTTGAATTGCTTGTCTTTTAAATTAGTACCCCGCAGCTTCAAGAATATGTTTGTATATAAAATGAACATGCCTGCTAGTTTACATTGCAGATATTTTGTGTGATTAATACGTGCTTTAATTTATAATCTCCTTTATTTGCCGGAAATATCCATGCTGGTTCTCTACATGCATGAACACAAATCATACAAATGTAGCTGGAATTTCTATGCCTAATTCATACTATTGGTCTTCTTGCCTCATGAAATGACTGCCCGGAATGATATGAATAGCCACGTGTCCCTCCCAACTCTCCACTTCTTGGAAGACTGAAAGCTTGAATTACATCATCGCCAAGAAGGGAGGAAATTATTCCCTTGGAAAAAAATGGAGAAAATAGACTGCTGTTTGTTTCTGCTCCTTCTTAAACTGAGTCCTGGCAGTTTGACGTCAATGTCCACGTGGCCACATGACTCATTTCTTTTCACCATTGACCTCACACACACTGGCGAGGAGAGATGACAGAGGATGCCCCGGGTGACAACCTTCTCTTGCACTCCAAACAGTACCTGAGATCCACTTAGCAGTGATTCAGCTGTTACCTGCTAGGGGCTTTAGGCTTCTTGATGAGACTCCTTGGCTGGTGGCAGTTGATCTTTGTCCATTTTAAGGATTAGATGAACCAGTGCAAATGGCAGCTTCGGCACTGTGCCCATGGCTGAAAGCAGGTTCAGTGGAGAAGAGGAGCCCTGAGATCTGAGAGCTCCACCAAAGCAGCTGAAATCTCATCAGCATTGCTGAAATCCCATCAGCAGCCGGTCTGTGCTCTATCACCCACCAGTTATGGCTCATAGAACCTCCTAGTTTCTGAAAGTGAAGGGGCTTAAGCGTCTGGTCCAGCAAATGCCAGGACCTCCTTTTTCTACAGAACCCTTTTTTCAGCTAATCTTAACTATTGTCCTTTACAACATACTGGGGAAATTGGTTCCATATGGGAGTTATGTGCTATGTAGAAAATTACTTCTTTCTTCAATTTCTTTTAAATCTGCCGCTTGATGGTTTCCTGGGGTACCCATTTCTCCTGTTTTGTTAAATGGGACACCGCTCTATCGCGATATATCTGCTAATCATGATTATATAGAAATCTATCATACCTCCTGGAGGGAATCTGTCTTCATAGACATCCAATATACAGAAATATTTCCACAGGTCTGTTCACTCTCACTGTTGTTATCTCCCTGTACATCCTTTCTAAGATGAAGTGACTACCACTAAGTACACAGCAGGATGGGGCTCACCACAAATTTATATGATGTTGTAGGTATGAGGTTCCCCATTCTCTCATAATGATACCTACTATCTGTATGCTTTTGGCTTTTGATTATTTCTAATTATATTTCCTAGGCTTAATCCAAATAATTCACACATTTTCTCTTACCTGAATTGCAATAGGTACATTACTATATAAAAGAGATGAGTAGGATGATTTTTCATGTTGTTTTAATGTTCTTTTGCCGGACTGTAATGTTACTTTCTGAGGAGAAGACATTTGAATGCAACCTCTTGGGACAGGTTCTTTCTTCAGAGAAGATGTGAATCTCTGTCATTAATAGATTTTCTCTTCATTCTACAGCTTTTCCCCAACAAAACCATAATGATACACAGCCAACCTTGCCAGGACTACAGAGGAGCATTGTCAGGTATTAATCAAAAAGACCGTTTAGGTCATAAAGAAAATCAGTGAGGGCCAATCAGTCATCAGCCTCTATACGTAAAACAGATGTACAATGTCAATGCAGCAAAATTCAACATGCATTTTCTGAGGTATCTTTTTTTCTCATGTGGAGCAAAGTGTTTGCACAGCCTGGTGACCCTATGAAAGCAAGAAATAAGGAACACAGGATCCATTTAATCATCTGAAAGGAAGGAAAACATTGTGTTAGGAATCTTCTACTTTTTTTTAAAGGATAGTTTAATAGTATGGTTAATACATTAGCTGGAGATCTGTATCCAGTTCTCTTCAGTGCCATGGACTGCCTACATGTAAATAAAGTAAGTCGCACTTACTTTATTTCCTCATGTACTAAAACAAGTTACCAAGAAGATACGTTGCTATGATGTTGTCGATAATCACTTATGACTACATGGAAACATTTGAAATAAGGTAGTGCCGCTGTCATATACAGAAGGGCAGTGAAAATGATCCTGCACTTTGTCCTCAAACTGAAGGAGACAAGGACTACTGCATATCGAGCACCTCTTCTGAATGATACATGGGTAGATCGATGTGTCGAGCCTGTGATTTCCGTATGTCCAAGGCTTCTGTGATATGTAGGTGATACGTATTTTGAGAAACCATTTCATCAAAACCCCATCCCCGTGCTGCTTAGCAGGACTGTGTATGCATGCCAATACAAAAAACGTGGAATACTTTCTGTGTTAGTTGCTTTAGGAAGGCAAAATCTCAGATACTGTTGTTTCTGTAAAGTTGTCCTTTTATAGTATTGCTTTCTGGAATGAATATATACCTATCGTTATTTGTAACATCGTTTCCTCCTTTAAAGAATGATTTATTTTAGTTTAATTTTTTTTTTCTGCATTTCCCTATTCCTTCTCTGGAAAAACTAAAGGAAGATTTATGTAAAATGGTGATTTACCATCAGTTTGCCTGTGGATGAGTGCCAGAGTTAGGAACTTGTGGATAAAAAATCTTCCTTGGTTTTCTTCTTATGAGATAAAATTGTTATGAGTAACATGTCAAAGCCTTCTGCACCTATGACCAAGAGTTTCTCACGTGGGTTTGTGAAGTATGTGGAAATGTCTTTTCACTATCTAGTGTTTAATTTATTTTGTTTTTAGTAAGTGCATCCGTCTTTTTACATCCATCTTAAATGCGGAGTGTAATGTGGATGAAAGACTTCTGTTGTTAGTAAAATCAGAAGGGGAAGTTAGAGCCGTTCCCTTGTGTCACGATGTGGTAAAATTTGGAATATAAATCTCAGTAGTCGCTCTGTAACTGGAGCTAGAATGCCGTAGTAGTTTCTGCTTTTTAAAAAGAATAACATATAAATTGTATAGAGAGATTTACATAAGAAAACTCATTCACATCACAAAATCAAGTCACTTTTTCCAAGCATGTTATCATTTATTTCTGTGAGAGCAAATTACAGATGCAACGATACGCGGAAAGCTGAGCTTTCAGAGGCTTTTATTTGAGTCCGTATGGGGATTGCTGCTTGTAAGAAACAGGCTGTTGCCGAAAGAAGAGGAAATGTAATACTCAATTAAGTTTGTATAAATGAGAACACAGGCAGCCTCCATGTTGTCCAGTGTAACACTGAATCTTTGCAACCTCTTGCATTTTCATGAGCAAAAGAGGAAACGTGTTGTTTGCAGAAGTTGACAGGTCTCCTCTCTTCCATCTCCTTCGCTGTCCTGAACTCTTTACCCATGCAGCTCATTTTTCTCAGCCAGAACCAAAGACTTCATCCTGTGTCTTGCTTTTAAGTTTAGGAAGGAAGCAGCAGCAGCAGAGTTCTGCTCTTAATGTGTTTCAGATTGGCTGCTCAGCAGTGCCTGGAGTACAGCTGGAGTAGACTGAAGGTTATCTGCCTATAGCTGAAAGAGAACAGGTTCAGGTTGAGAGGGGAGGCTGAAGGTGGTTTAAATGCTACTTGGGTCCCAAGGTTACATCTGGGTTCCCCATGTCTTCCCTTTCTTCCTTGTTCTAGAATATAAGGTAGTTTTGTTCTATTTTAAAGTTTACTATGGCACTATATTTTAGACTTCCTTGATGTCTGACAGCTGTAACAGACTTTCCATTATTATTTTGCTTATTTCCATTTATTAAAAGTAATTATTAATTTATTATTATTAATTTTCTACTTAGTGTTTTTATAAAATAAGTATATAATGTAATATGTACATTGCATTATTGTATTACAAGGGCTGCTCAAAAAATAATGCCTCCTAATTTATTGTGTTGGCCCACGATGTCAGAGGCAGATGTTGGTGGTCTGGCAGTAGAGGTTGAACCCTTCTACCAATATTCTGTTAAATTTTGTTGCCATGTGATAGATGGCAGCAGACTGACTGTGACCAAATGGTGTCCTACATGGCAGTGCGTGTGAAGCAAAGGGGTGGAATTGAATTCCTCCATGCGGAAAAAATTCCACCCATTGACATCCATCGACGCTGCTGAACGTTTATGGAGACCGAACAGCGGGTGTCGGCACAGTGAGGCGGTGAGTGCCCTGTCCCACCAGCAGCAACAGTGACAGTGGTTCCCCTCCGCTGGGGCAGATTTTTAAACGAGCATGGCACACAGACTGTTTGTTATTCATTGCTGGTGACAATGCACAGCCAATGGAGGTGACTATGTCAAAAAATAGCATTTTGTAGTTCTGAATTTGCTCTATCAAGTAGTCTGATTGTGCTCTTTACTTCTGTTGTAGTTTCCATGGAAATACGTCATACATAGGAGGTGTTACTTTTGGCGTGACCTCCGTGCTTATCTTACGCCCTTTTATCAGATAGGCAGCAGAGCCCATAGCTTTGCAGCAGGCTGCAGCTCAAGTTTCACCAGGTCCTGTTAGTCCCATGTTGGTGGGGTAGCCAGGTAAGTAAGCAGCCTGCTTACCTGAGGGTCTTTCTAGCATTTACCATTTGGCTTTGCTGAAAGCTGTGCCGACACACTGCAGGGGAGCAGTACTTGGTGAATCCATCCCTGAAGGTCCACCAGTGGATTAGCCATGCCCTGGAGTCACTGTGTAAGGAGAGAGAACTGGCAAAGTTCCTGCTTTAGGAGGACAGATGAAGGGGAGAAAGGGTGACAAGGCACTTGAGCGTTGAGGTTCAGCTTCCTGTGTCAACACTGCAGTTGAAAGCAGTGCCAGTGGTTTGGATGTGGAAGCACAGCTGCTGTGTAATGTGTAGTGATAACATCACTAGGCTAGAGATCACTAGGAGAGGCTCCAGCAGTGACTGGCAAATTCTGAGATAAAAGCAAGCAGTGCCATTTTCTGTAGGACAAAGAGATAAGGTCAGGAAAAGAGAACTCTGTAAAGAGATGAGGCCAAGAAGAGATGGCTCTCTAAAGCTGTGGGTGCTCTCTGGAATAGTCCTGAAGAAAGAGCATTGGATTGACTCTTATAGGAGAGAAAATTCATAAAATGACAGGGAAAGTATCAAACAACGTTTTGGAGGAGGGAAGGTGGCAGTGGGGCTCAGGGCAGATCTAGGATACTTTGTGGTCAACAATTACTGAGCTGAATTTCAGAGATGCATGTTTGGGTTTCTTGTATTTTAAGGCCTGTGTCCCAAACCGTAGTTGTCACATGTAGCGGTACATACCTTGGCTGCATTGGGGCAATGATTTCCCTTGGGAAGTGGAGGATACCTTGCTGTATCTCCTTGTCATCATGCACAGGAAGCATCCCACTTCATCTCACTTCTTCTCCTGGCCTGCTGTGCTTATAGTAGAAACAAAGGAAGTCAGTCTCTTGATACACTCTGGCAGTGGAAAGAGCAAGTGCTTCTGCAGTACACCTGGTATTCCCTACATATACAAGAAGTGAACCACGGCCTTGGTGTACCTGGAAGAAACATGGGCTTGTCTTTCATTACGTTGAGTCCATGGTGAAGGTCATTTATCTGTCACACGGAAGGAAAACTGCAATTGCTCTCCACTGAGTTCATTGATGTGTTAAAAATAAATCTAATCACCTTTCTGATTAGGTGACCAAAAGACAAATAAGCTGAGCTGCTTTTTTTCCTGTAATTTCTTCTGCATATGTATGCAGAGTGTAACTTCTGAAATAAGCCATTATGCAGTGCCTGAGTTTGCAAAAACTTGTGATTTTTAAAGGGGCTGTTTGACGTACAGCTTGCAGAGGTTAAAGAGTGAAAATGCGTACACAGCCTGATTTATAAAACTCAGGGCAAGTGTTTTTTTGTAGTGGAAGAACAAATGTGCTGTTTGCTATTATGCATTATTTATATTGCACTGGTACTTAGAAGCTGCAGAGAAAAGTGCTCTTTCAGGCTCCATGTGACCTAATGTGGCTCTGACAGTGCACCTGAAACTACGGAATAAGCCAGCACTAAAACTTTATGATTTCTTGGCCTGAAGAAGTCACAGTCTCAGTTTTGTAAATTAATACAATTTAACAGAAAAACATTTCGGTGCTTGTTCCTAAGAGCTGTTAGCTTTACAGAAGCTCATTTGACAGGTGGGAGCTTAACCTAACAAAACTCATTGCAGTCAATATATACTTTTTAAAACTTCAGACTTGTATCCTTGTTGTTCATGCTCCTTCCTGAAGCCAGCTATTACCAGCAGTCACCCACTGGTAGGTAAAGATACATATAGAGCCATTCCTGAATTCACCCAGGTTTTTCAGGGCATCCGCCAGTCTGGACATACCTGCAGTATACACGTAATCACAGCCCTAGGTACAGCTTTAGTATCCTCTCCTATTTTGATCCCTTTCAGCATTTACGGGTCCAAAGAGTTAGTGATTTTTATGCTGGAGCATAATTTTTTGCAAAAGGAGTCTCAGAAACCTTTACATAAGACAAATACTTAAATACCAGTGTAAATGGAAATTGAAAAACGAAGGACTTTAGAGGTGTCAGGAATTTATTCCTCCAGTTTACTGAGACAAGTAATTTCAGTAATTTCACATTGGCACTCATTAATGTAACATTTGAGGTTATTTTACGGTAATCCTGTACTTGTGCAGAAGTCTGGTATGGGAGTATCCGTGTCTAAAGAAACAAGCCAATATTTTGGGTTAGAGGCTTGGCTGCATTGCTTTTGGTATTTAAATGGAAACTGTTCTGGGATTGTTTCTTCCATCTTCTTAAATACAAAATAAATTGATAGCCACCTGGGAGAAGACGTGCTGTTGGCCTGGTTCCAGGGAGGCTCGTCCACAGCTTCTCTTGACGACCTGGTCTCACCAGCCTCACAGGAAAGAATTTCTTCCTAATACCTCATCTAAATCTACCTTCTTTCAGTTTAAAAGCATTATCCCTTGTCCTATCGCTACACTCCGTGATAAAGAGTCCCCCCACTTCTTTCGTGTCGGCCTCCTTTAAGTATTGAAAGGCCGCTATAAGGCCTCCCCAGAGCCTTCTCTTCTCCAGCTCTCTCAGTCTGTCCTCATAGGAGGGGTACTCCAGCTGCCGATCATCTTCATGGCTTTCCTCTGGAGGCACTTGAGCAGGTCCATGCCTTTTTTATGTTGGGGCCCCAGAACTGAACACAGAAGGGGAGAATGAAATTGCAGAATACTATGATGTTTAGAAATAGTTAGTCATTAGCCACTACATTAACCAATTTTTGGAGAGAAATGACAGAGAAGCGGGTAGTAAGAGTGTAGTGCATGCAGTGTTATTTTTGTTATTGAAAGGTTTGGAACAGAATTCTGACAAGAAACAAGGGGAAACGGGATTCTTTCTTTTATTAGCTAAGTCGACGTTCTAACTTCAAGCAAAAATAGATCTTTGTCTTTGCAGTCTTTTCCACCCTTTTATTCTTTTGTTTTTAATATTTTCAAATGAGAAAGGCTTAGTCTGAAGTGTATGTTCAAATCATTCTGCTTCAGTCCAGAGGATATTTTGGCATAGCATAATGTTTGACTGACCAAAGGAGTTGTGCTGTCCTGAAACA
>NW_010419504.1:39236-50916 GCF_000710305.1 Buceros rhinoceros silvestris | reverse complement strand
ATTGTTTTTTACATCAGAGCCCTTCAAAGACAGAACTAGGCAGCCAAGAAAGACAGAGGGGGAAATATAAAGGAGGAAGAAACAACCAACCAATCAACTGAAAAACTCAGTCCTGACAACGTAAGGATTGATGGTACTAAAATCACAATCATCATAAGGAAAGCCTTTATTAATGTAGAAGTGTATGTAATACAGAATTAAGTAATAGATACAATATCATAAATTTTAAAGGAGTTTTTATTCGGATGTATAAAGTACTCCAAACATGTTCTGTGTAGGATCTGTGTGTCAGGATGAATAATTTTAGTTTTCTTTTAAACCTCTGGCCTTGGACCACCTGAGTCTTAACCTTGCTATAAAATCAGATCTGTCTTTTCTCAGTTAAGTGTAGCTAATCTCTGCTTTTGGGAGCTGATATGTTGTAAAAAGTCACTCTGGGATAAAGGTTTGTATTTAAATTTTTAGATGGAAACAGTCGGGTCAGAAGAGAGACATGAGCATGGATGTCAGTAGTTGGAGCAAGTGGGCAGCACTGTGCAGGGCTTGTGCCTGGTGGCCGTGGACTGGGAGCACTGGGAAACGCCGGGCTGGAGCATCGTACCAGGTGCCTCTGCCTGTGCTACCCACTGCCTCGTCTTACCTGCAGGGGAACTGGCCTGTTGCTGTGATAGCGGGATGAGAATGATGAATGGCATGGAAAAAATCTGTATCTAAAGTGTGTTGGAAATCTGGAATTAATTAACTTGCAAGGAGCTAAATGAGGAGGAACTGACAAAAGTGTGTCAAATAATGAATGCTGCAGAGAAGGTATGTCATGAACTTTCCATGGCAGAGGGTAGAGGGATATTTAATTAATTTAAAAGTTGGCAAATTCACACCGGGTGTAATTACACTGTGGAATTAATTCTTCATTGAAAGCTATTGAGGCCAAGATCTCAGCCAAGACTTCAGCAAGATTCAAAATGGGATTCCAATTTTATTTGGGCAACAAAAGGTACTCTGAGCTGTAGCAGTGAACCCCAGAAAGTTTTTGCAGTGTCATGCTTGGAGGTTTGGGTGAGTCTCAAGTACCCTTTGATCAAATGATAGTGTGAGGAGAAGAAGGATAGATATTTACATTTTCTGTTTCAAACCTTTTACATTACTCTGTCCTCTAAGTAACTGTAAGTGCTGCAAGACATGAAAGAGCACTGGAAAGGATCCAGTGTGACCCTTCCTCTGTTTCTGACACTGGATGGGATCCAGTATAATCATTCTTCTGTTTGCTACATTCTTCCAGCCATAAAGACTAATAACTACCTCTTCAGACATCCAAGGCATGATGTTATTAGAGAAGTGACAAAAGCCATTATTTGTCTTCTGAAAGTCACAAAGATGCTCTATCTTCCCATCTTACATGTACAGGTTTTCAGATGCTTCTCACTATTTTAATTACATGAATAGGGTGGGAATCACCTTTTAGTTATTATTATTTATCACCTTTTAGTTATTTTTTATTTAGTTAGTAAGGTAGTTAGACTTATAAAAATGAAGATTGTAGTGAAAACTGAGGTGTTCAGATGGGGAGACAGTCTTTGCAGTGCTACCATGGTATGAAGTCATACGGTAGTGATGACATCAGATGAAAACAGTGAGGCATTTCTATAGGGACCAGGCAGTGAAACTTCCAAACCGTGTGGAGAAGGGAGCAGTTGTGAGACCTGACATCAGCCTCAGCCACGGAAAGCCTAAGCTGGAAGCAGCTGATCCATGAGGATGTTAGGATGAGCAATATCTGAGACTGCAGATGATTAATAAAGGTAATTTTTTTAAAAACTCTAAGTCTTGTGACCGTTAAAGAGCAAAGGGGTGATTACAGCTGTTTTGCAATGCAGCGCTAGGGCCATCAGTTCTGAGTGTGGCTGGCCAGTGCTGAAGTGCATGGACACCTGGACGTGGACCCCCATGGACTGAAGCAGGGCTGAGCAAGGCAGAAAAGAATGAAGATCATTGAAAATGTGATTGTGATACAGCCTTTCAACATCGGAGTCAGGGATGAGTAAAATACCAAGTCTGGATAAGAAACAAGCAGAGTAAAATCGAAGCCTGGCTTGTGCCCAGTATTTCAGGATTATCAAGTTACTTAAGTTTTACAGGGGCCACCAGCTGATCTGAGTGGGTGTGTTCCTTTGCTGATGTGGACTAACAGTCAGAGGAGGTCTGTTGGATGCGCGGATCTGCTGTGTAGACAGCAAGCAAAGGTACAACTTCAGCTGATGCTTCATCTGTGACTTTGTCAGGTCTAAGTGAAGAGTTGTCCACCCATGCTGGGCACTGGGATCAGCAGCATTTGCAGGCCAAACAGATGTTAGGAGACACAACCACAGGATTTTGGTGTACAGGTTTAAAGACTGATAGCTGCTGTTGGTCACGGTTTTCTGTCCAAAACAACCTATGTGTATGTGCTGTCTGAATTCTGCCAAAAAGTCAGTGTTTTGTGTATATTTATAAGAGGTTGTAAATCCTACCTTAATTCTTGCATTCTTAATTTCTTAAAAAATGGCTATCTTCCCAGGCTCTGCTGGTCCTATTTCCCAGCTAGAACTTAGTAATAGAGTATTAAATGAAGTCTCTTGTTGCTCTTCTGCATTTTAAGTAACTTCTATTAGCATTTCTGAAGTATAGCTGTGTTGTAACTGGCTTTTTTTTTTTTGATTTACCTACTGATTCACAAAACAAAGTAAGTCACAATGGGAATTCCTGCAAACCAGTGAATTAAAAAACATTTGTGATGGTAATAAGCTACCTGCCAGCCCCTGACAATTGAAGAACAAGAGCAGGACAGTATCTGTTTTGACATACTGATACAAACGTGTATTCATGGGCTTTCTCAAAAACTTTGACTTCCAAACCACCAGCCCTTTCTGTGAAAGCCAAACTCAAATGCTGAACTTTATCATCATAGGAAATGACCTTTGCTAACACCTGCTTGTTAGAAAGGCATTGGTAGTTTTGGCATCTAGTACGAATGAAAATGAATGCTACTCAGTAAAATTTTGCTTGGTTTTATTTTATTAACAAAAGCTATGATTTAATTCCAGCTTCTTTTTTAAAAGAACTCTATATTGCATGAAAGAATGTAACAAAGATGTGAAACCAGTGGCTTGTTTCAATTTTGAAATATTTTATTAGTTTTAAAATCTGAGGGAAAAGGCTACAGAAATCACAGAATAACCTCATTAACATGTGAAATAAATCATGAACTCAGAACTAAGGAAGAAAAGAAAATGTTTGCACATGTGGCTTGCTGCAGGAAATCTCTCTATCTCAATCAACAGTAGTTGTAAGCTGGAAATGGAGGAAAATAAGAAAGATGAGAGTACGGAGATCTGATTTTCCAACTGCGCAGAAGTGTGTGCCTCGGACCTAGCGGAACCATGCAGATTTCCAAGTGCCGTATTTCACCGGCACTGGAGGGTAATGCCTCCTATGAGAACAGCTGCTGTGTGCTAACATCAGTATGAGCTGTCACATTAGGTCTATAATAATGTCACAGACCTGTAGGAGCATTCAGAGGTGCTACAGCAGGGAAAAAATGGAATTGTCAAATACTGTGAACGCTGTGGAGAACAGGGACATCGATTGTGTCTTGAGATAATTGAAAGTATGCAACTATTTCTCCTTTCGAGTTGTTTTGCAGGCTTAAGAGAGTAGGATCTGAGTCAGCCTTTGGGTAATAGAAGTCCTTCAGTAAAAGGATGCATATTTTCAGTGCTTCATAAACACTTTGCCCACATAACAGGAGAAGAGCAAGCTGCTTTTGGGCTTTCTGTTATTTTAGTAACACGCTTGGAATCGAGTTGAGTAACCAGATGATGTTAATTCATCTTGCTGTTTGAGGTCCTTCTGGAACAAAGTGGGCAAACGGCATGAATACATTTTAGGTTATTTCTTTTAAGAGCAGAATTTCAGTACTTTGCTTCGTGCAGAAATTGTGCTAGCGACAATTTTCAAATGTAGTTTTTTACATAGAAAAGATGAAGTGATCGGGGTACCTTATTAACATGTATTGCAGTTCATGTATTGCAGATGCCTTTAAATAGCTGTTCATTTTGTCATATCTGGCTGCTGGATCAAATAAGCTGTCAACAAAATGTATTTTAAAATAGGCTAAATTGCATTTGCAGGCTGTAAAATAAGACTTTTTTTTTATTATTATTTCTTGAGACCAGAGATAGATTTCATTTACTGTGCGTTACCAAGACAGGCATATTCTAATATCTTCTGCATAAATTGTCCTTAATTTTGAGGCTCAGATTTAGTTAAAAATCTTAACTGGGTTTTCTTATAATTGCAAATTAATTGCAGTGACTATGTAGTTATTAGGTTAGTAGGAAAATAAATACTTCCACGAACTGTGCAGCTTGGGAAGCCTTTATTTTTTTAGAAACAGTTTGGATGGTGGTTATTATATATTAATAACAATGAAAGAAAAACTCAGTTAAATTTGTTGAAGTAGGCAACTAGATAATGTCAGCGCTGGGATACTGAAAGCAAAAATACTGGTGGGGGAAAGTCCAGTGGTAAGAATTTGTAGTACTCAAAGAGTAAGTGGCATTACGAGATTTACAAAGGGTGACTCGTAATGGTGTTGAGGAATGAGAAGAAAAGGTGACCTGAGACACGTGTCTAATTTTAATGGAATGGGATACTTCAGGTGCAGTTTGAAGGAAATATAGTGAAAGGTGGGGAGACAAATGGAAAAACTGATAAAATGCAACCTGAGTTATCTTTGGCAAGATGGGTTGTACAAGACTGGCCTGACCTCTTGCTTTAAGGTAGCTCACTTTTTTAGACAGGAGAAGTTTGTCTACCTGAAGGCCAGGGAAGCCTGTAGTACAGGGTTACATGGAAAAGAATTATTTCAAGTTGAAAAGATGCAGATCAGTGTAAAAATTGCAAAGAAGGTAAAGAGGATGCTGTAACAGCTTGTAATAAAAAAAGTTCAGCTGAATTTAGTTCCAGATAGAACTAAATTGTTTTCTGAAAGGGTTTGACACGCTCTCTTGCAATACAGGGGACTGGACTCAGTGACCCAGAAGTTGCCGTGTATCTGTCTGACACCTTTTAAGACCTCTCGAAGGAGAAGGTTAGTAAAATGGGAGGTCAGTTTTCTCTCAAGTGATAGTGAGCAGGGAAGTTCATGAATAAAAGTGTAGTAGTCCTTCCCTTCACAATGTTTCTTCAGTGAGAGCATGACTTTCAGGTTGCTCTGTTTATTCTGCACGTAGCCTTCATCTTCTGTCACAGCAGTTTGACACCAGCCTGCACTGGGACAGACACAGTACTTCAGGTGACCTGCTTTGGAGCTGGTGTCTAGTGTGCTGGACTGAAGTTCTGAGCCACAAAATTATGAAATTTTTAGAAATTTCTGAGCATGACCTTTTTTTGTGTCTGGCAGTAATATCAGAATTACTTTTCAACTGCGTGAGAGATAGAAGAGTAACACAATGTTGTACCTGTTTTTGATTGTTTGGACTGTGGGATATGGGTCAGAGAATGTTGATTAGACCCATAAAATGCACCTGCATGCTAACTCTTGCTGTGTCTGAGTTGTAAATGCTCTTCTGCTTAGTAAAACTCCTGGTGAAATCACATGAGGGTCCATCACAGCCATCTTAGCAAGAACACAATTGAAAGCCAAGAAGAAAGCTCCATCCTGTCTCACAAGATACAACTGGAAAAGATGCCTTCATTTAATGCATGTGTTAGAGCACATAGAGCTAAACTCCCTGTCCCCTCCAGAGGAGATTTGAAGCAATATCTCAGATCTTAAGGAAATATATTGATAACCATCTTTCAGAGGACATTCTAAGAAGGGAACGCTAAAGTAGTTTTATTTTGCACAGAATAGTTAAAGATCTGCTGAGACAGAGAAGATATAAGCAACTGTTTGATGTTGCTGCTAGTGCACTCATCACTCAGAGGAAGGGTGTTCAACTGGATCTGTTACTCTTGCAGAGCGGGATGTTGGACTGTGTCCGATGAGGTCATTCCATTTTGCATGCTTTTAAAATGAATATGTTTCTATACAACAGTGGTTCTTTGGGGATGGGTTTTTTGGGGGATGGGTTTTTTGTTTTGTTTTGAAAGAAACTGAAGTTATTTAGTTTGGAAGCTTGAAAAAAGAGCCAGGGTTATTGGAGACTGGAAGGAAGATAACAGGGGTGTTGGTTAGGTTGTTGGGAAAATTGCTTATCAGATCTTGTAGGCATCTGGAGGCTTCCTTGAGGATCTCATAATATGGTTTGTATTAATTACGCTTGGGCACTCTTGAGCTTATGATAGGTCTGTGTCTCAGCTGTTGGCATTGTGAAAGCAGATGATGGGTATATCAGGTGTGCGTGGGTAAGAGGTGTGTATGAATCCTGAACACTGGCAATGGAGTTTGATTGAGAGAGCTGACCTGAAAGTAGTGGGAAGTAGCGTATTAACTGGACTTAATAAATCAAGCATTATCATTTCAAGAGAAAAATGTGAGTATTGTCACAGAAAATGCTTATGTTCCCTTCATAAATTATTACTTTTTTAAAAAATTCTTCAAAATCGTATGTGTCATATAACAAAACATGGTGTAATAAAGTGGTAGACCAGATTATTGAGCTCAGCTGTCTCCCCAGTGATGCATTTTTAAAGCCATTATGGTCACTCAGCTTAGTCGTTATGGTAATTCAAGTCCCTGTTCACAACTACTTACAACTCTTCAATATTCTTCCACAACCATTAGTGGTCTTCTAATTGTTTGAAAAGGAGTATTCCTGCTTCAGTTTCCCCATGGTAGTTAAGAATTCTGGGCTTTTCTGCATTGGCATCCAGCTGTCAAATTATGTGGAAATTTGCCTTTGGATGAAGGGGGGGGTTTTGCCCTGTTTTTACAAAAAGTAGGAAGAGATCTGGACATTTTGGCATTCTAATACTGTAGTATGGCTGCTCTAAATACTTGTTTTTTAAATGCACGTGATGTTTTTAACCCACATTAGGGCAGAAACTAATCTCAAACACAAAAGCTTTATAGTGAACCCAAATCAAAAGGGAGAAGGTTGCAATGTGTCAGGTGGAAGCTTGTTCTTTTTTTCAGCATATGAAAATAAGACTTCCAGATTTCTGTTCTGAATTAAAATTTGGGAAGAGCTCTGTAGCTATACTGTGGTTCATCAAAATACTGCAAGCAAAATTATGGATGACAGATTTAAAACTCTGTTGCTTTTTAGAATATTTGCATTCTCTTCCAAGAAGATTAACCTATTTGGACTTTTTTAGTTAAACTCAGTAAGGGCCAAAGTTAAACAATAAAAAGTAAAAAATACAAAGTCACAAGCAGGAGCATTGTTTTCGTAGTTGTTTTCATAGGCTGCTTCCTAGTGAAGCGAGAAATTTCCCTATTAATAAAATTTTATAATTTTACTTAGTTATTGCAGGTTTTTCTTTCTGGAAAGCTTGGCTATAGTTCTCTGCCCAGAGGAGCAATGCTGCAGGCTTGTTCAGATAATGTATTCTTGGTTTTGTTTCATACATCTATTATATTTTCCTCCTTTAGTATTCCTCCTCCTCCTCCTTGGCTGTTTTTTTCAAGACTTTTTTGGGGCTGGGAGAAAATTGGAACACAATTTTGCAGTACGCAGCGCAGCATTTATGAAAATGTCTGATTTGTTCTGAACTGTAGATTCTAAATAATGTTAAGTGGAATTAACTGCTGCAATTATCTTTTTTTTTTTTTTTAGGGAACATTTCTAACTTGAAATATAAAGCCTGTCTATTAAATAACATTTAACAGGAATGTTTCCTTAGGCGTACTTTTCAGAATTGTATTTTATTTTTATCTTGAGCAAGATCTGACTCTGCACAGTTTGTGTTAGAGACAGGGAGAATAACTAGAACAGGCTAATGCCTCATAGGCAACAGGAAGGCAAGTGGAGAGATGAAAGATCAGCTTCCAGCTGCTGCAAAAAGGATATACACTTCAAGGGTGCCCTATAAGCCTTATAAAGCAATAAACTATGGAAAACAACATTATGAAGGGTTCTAACAGCCATAAAATTCCAAAAATGGCAAGGATTGCTTTCATTATATAAAGTGTTCGTTAAAGCTTTAAATAATGAAATAAACTCTTGACACTGAGAATGGAAACCTTCAGTGTTCAACCAGCCTCTGTTTACTTTACAATAATCCAGGCCATAAAAGTAGCGCTGCACAAATACTCCATTCTGGGGGAGCTCCGGGATGCCCAAGGACCACACAGTTCTCCGGCTTCAAAGGCGCGGGGTCTCCAGCAGCACGCCCGGCCCCTGGCCTGCCGCCACGCCGCTGGCAGCTGCCGCTGGTACTCAGCTCAACCCAACGGTAGAAAGTCTGAGTCAGAAAATCCCCGGGATTGTTTTCATTGGCTTCAGTTAGGTGTTTCGGGGTTCTTTTTTTTTTGGGGGGGGGGGGTGCTTTTTTTACTTTCTTCTTTCTTTGAAGCCTGGGAGTATTTTGGGTGTTGGAAAAATGTGCTGCAGACGTTGGGACCAAAAAGTAAGTGGGGAAGCTCATTAGGGGATCTTCTGGGATTCAAGGTGAGGATACTTAAAAATGCTTTTGATATAAAACTACTTGCTACTCGCTTGTTTAAAAATGTGGGATATAGGTTAAAACTAAGAATTTAGCTGATTATACAGCAGATATTTGACTATGAAAAGAATGGGAAGAAAGTATTTATTTTGAACAGGAATACTTTCAAAATTCAAAGACCTTGTATCTGTTATTTTAGCAGTGCTAATATCGTTTACCCTATCCGTTAATGGCATCGTCTGTTTAAATGTTTTTTGCCTGAATTGGAAGCCCCTTCAGAAGACATTATAAGCTGTATAGTACACGTGGAGCACTCTTCCTTATCTGTCATTGAAATTCAGCCATTTTCTGCTTTGCTTGCAACGTACAGGAACAAAATGTATCCTAGGGGGAAAAAATGAATTCAGCTGTATGTGAGTAAAATTATCACTGAAACCTTTAAGCTACAGCATACTTCCCTCAAAGGAACTGGAGCTGTACTGTACTTTATGATACTGTTTGCTGTGGAAGTGTGGGATCCCATTAACTTTTCTGCCCAGTGCCATAGTTAACCATTTGTTTCTTTGCATAGTTCTGAGTCATTTCCTAAGCTGCTGATGAGGTTAAACATCTTTTTTAAAAGACATTGGAAAAGAAAATGGCTCCTGATATATATTTTTGTGTTCATGTACATGCTACATGAGATATATTTGTGCAGTTTTGATAATGTCTGTACTTGCATCATCCAAAATGAAATCCTTTGTCTCTTGGCATATTTTTGGGAGACCAGACAGGGAGACTGTCTGCATCATGAGTGGGAGAAGTAAATGAGTCACAGTTCTCTTTATGAGGAGCTTTGTTTCATTCAAATCCCTCTTGCCAAGATGCTGACACTGAATTTGAGTCATCAGCAATAAACAAGTCGTACAGATAATAGCATCTTTAGAGGGCAGAAAATCATGGGCAGAGGAAAGGCACTCACCAGCAAGCCCTGTATTAGCCTGCGTTCGAGTGGAGTTATTGATTGCACTGTTTCCCCTGGCAGATTTTTCTGTAAGTAAGTGTCTTAAACTAATTCCAAGTCCCAGTCTGAAATTTCATTTCAGAACATGCATGTGTAGTGAAAACCTGCAGAATCAGTCAGGCTTCGAGATGGCTGAACATGAAATTGAGTTTTCACTGCACTGAACAAGGTGATCGTAGTCCTTGGTTTCATCATTAGCTTTTCACCCAAGATGTCTTAAAGGACTGAGATCAGTACGAAGTGCTGGCATCTTCCAGACAAAATGCAAGATTCACTGAAATTTATCATGTGTTGGGTTTGGGTTAGTTTTGTTTTCCCCTGTATAATGCAATTATCTTTTGCTTGAATAAATTCACTTCATATGTCGTGGTAGCAGTCCATCAGGACTGGACATGTTTGTGTTCAGGGATGGTAACAGATCAGCTAATACATCTTTCAGTTGAAAAGGAAACTTTCGTACTGTATCGACTTGAAGTGTTTTACTTGCATAAAAGTCACACAGCACCTTATTTGTCTATGGCACCAACATTTCTAACTGCTCTCAACTTTTAAAGTGTAAATGCCTTAAATAAGGTGGTAATGTACAGATATTTTTCATGTGGAAAGATTTTTCACTTTCAATAACTCTCCCACTACCAAAACACTAAAAAGTCAATATTTTGCTGATTACCTAAAATGTGGCTTTTTATTATTTTTATTTTAAGATGTAACTCCATGATCAGTCTAGGACAGGACAGATTAATGGATGGAGTTGACTCATGGAGGGACCAGGAAAGGGGATAGGAGAATGGGAAACAGCTTCAACATTTACAGGCATTCCTTACTCAAAATGCCTTGTACAACGTGGAATATCCGAAGGGGCTCTCTCTATTACTTGAGAGTTTCTTCCTCGCTTGTGATGAGCATGTGTGCTATGGTTACGTTGCTCGACCTGCCTCCCTCAGCTTTGCCCTGTCATCTTTGTAAAGAGGCAGAAATCCAACCCGGTTGAAGGAAAGAGAAAAATAGAGTAAATTTTCAAAGAAAATGGAGGGTATAATACAAACAGCAGCATAGTCAAATGAACTCACACTGCAACACAGCTTTGCTAAATATAGCTACAAAGTACTTGTGATCTGTGAGTGCTGATGTGGGAGAGCATTGCCATCTGCAACTCAGGAACTTGCAGAAACAGGGGCACAAATCGGAAATAAAGAGTTAGGAATAGGATTCTGGAGTGCCAGAGCCCTGGTCCTGTACTCAGCTCGACCGGGTAACCTTCTTCCTGGGAGGGATGGATGGTCTTTCATTTGTACTGTTCCTTTCCTTGAAAAGGCATTTCCCCTCTTGTGCCTGAAAAGACTCTGAGATCAGAAGGGAGACTGGAAATAAGAAGCTAACTTGTTTTGTGGAAAGAGGATCAGTGTACTGCGTGCCTGTTGTTCAGCAGTCCTTGACAGTCGATTTCAAATACAGATGGGGAAAAGATTCAGGGTAAAATTTCCTCCGGGTTGGTGAGTTCAGGTCTCTCAGCCTCGTGCTTTGCTTTCCCCCACTGACCCTCCAGGGTATACATCTGTGGCCTTCAGATGGTGGAAACCTGCTGAATGACCAGTAGAGGTGAGGAGGAAAAAAACAACATGTCCAGAAGAGAAAAACCTGGAGAATGCTGATGCAAACAGGAGGCTGAAATCCTTGGGTGCAGTGAAGTGTGTGCAGCCCAGGAGGGAGGGAGCAAGGAGGAGGAGCGCACTGGGACCAGCTGTGTATGACGCTGAGAAGTAGCGGAGCAGGGCAGAGTGCTTGGGAGCAGAGCCAGGGCCAGGGCACGGGGCCAGTGCCAAAGAAGGAGACAGACAGACAGAGCAGAGGGCTGCAAAGAGCTTCTAAGCGAAGGTGCCACCTTCCAGCTGCCCATTAGGTGATGGCGTCTTGTCCCAGGAAGACCCATTCCCAAAGCCTCCTGTGGCCATGTGCCCCTTCTGCTCCTGCGTGTCCTTAGTGCTGGAGTCTTTTCATTGTCCCTCCATACGTGGCCTGGCTCTCTTCCTTTAACGCACTGCCAGCCTTGTCCCCTGCTCTTTCTGGCTTGCCTCCCAGAGCCGTTCT
>NW_010419504.1:33465-39079 GCF_000710305.1 Buceros rhinoceros silvestris | reverse complement strand
TAGGGAAAGGTGTCATGAGAAGAAAGCTAGAGAGTGATGCAACAAGAAGGCCTAAACGAGCAGGGGCATTGAAGAGCTTATTCCTGCAGTAAACAGAAAAACCAGCTCGTACTGTCTGGTCAAAAGGCATTGTGGATGAGACCCTTTTCCTGCCTCTCTTCTGAGCTGGGCTTTGAATGCATGCAGCAAAGTCCTGAGAGTCTGCTGGCTTTTTGAGAGACGAACGCTTAGTTAAAAAGGGAAAGGTAGCACAAATCCGGTATTCTCGTGACAAAGATATATAGTTTACATAATCCTGTTGATGTTCTCTTAAAGTCAAGCCTGAATTCAGTATCGTATTGTGGAAGAAAGAGCATGAGTTAGGGGTTTGTTCTTCATATGATACTTGTAAAATTATTGCATCAATCTGCAAATGAATGGAGGACATAGACCCAAAGTCTTAGTGTTGTGTTTAAAAAACTGGGTGAGTGGTAACTGATGATGAGAGCAGAGATAAGCTCACTTAACCTTTGGTGAACTGTGTTTAGTATATACTAGGAGCTTACACAGAGAGTACAACATGGTTTTGAAGTGCAATAGTTTTGCCTATATTGTAATAATATTTTACTGGTAATTCAGTTACTGTTCCTATTCTGAAATCACTGTATCTGAAAAAACACAAATTAATACAAATACCATTAACTCTGAAAAATAAAGCATTTTTGCATACTTCCCTGGACTGCGTGATGCAGTTGACCTCCTTCCAGATCAGAATGGTAATAGTGATAGTACAATGAAAATTTTTGCTGGTTTACATTTTGCTTCTACCTGATTTTTAGATGTGGCTACCAGGGCAATGAGGGCCACGATTGTAGAAAGATTAGTGATAATTCTCAATGATTTTGCTGTTTGCTCCTGGAAGTTGAAATATTTTCATATTAAATTGTCTCCAAAAAATCATTTTATTGGTGATTTTTTGGTGGATAGTGGTCTGGGGAAGGAATCACCATAGTTCCTCCTCAGAATAATTCCTTTACCTTATATAGGTTCCTATATATATTCCTTTACCTTATTATAGGTTTAGAAACTAATGGAAGAAACTACGTTGTAGGAATGGGTGCAGGTTCCATGAGCAATGTCTAGAGTGTATAGCTTGCAATATCAGTTTGCATTTGTATGTACTACCGTGTATGTGGAAGAGTAACCAATAGTTAAGCACCTACTGTTAATAGTTTCATATTTTAAATAGCATTGCATGTACCACAGCGGAGCTGTGGTTCTCCATAGAGCAATATGGAGAATATGGAGCAATCTGAGCAATATGTGGTTCTCCTTTAAGAGCAATAGTAAACTAAGAAAATCAAATTTTGACTCAAATTAAGATGTGTCTGAAATGCATAAGAATTTTGTATTGAAGAGCACAATATATTTATGGCAATTGGCTTAGCAAAACTTTAGAAGAAAAAATCCTTAATATTTTCTAGTTTTCCAATAGAAGTAAACACATTTTTTCCCAAAAAATATTTTAGTGAAATGCTATGTACAGTTACTGTCTGTTTTGTGAGAAGCTGATGATTACCACGGAGAGGGAGCTCATTTCACTAGTTTGAGCACATGCCAGGAGTATTCAGAATTGGAAGAAATGTGTTTGAAGAGTCAGTGGGTTTGAACTCTAAAGGCTTAGGTCTTCTTGCCAAGTCTGCCACTTCTTTCCTGGGTAAATATGGGACGTTTATCATTTGAAGTGCTTGACTCTTGCTTTCCTCATTTAAAAACACAGATATTTTAGTTGTCTTCTTTTGTAGAGCAGTTTGAGATATGGTAGCGAAGAGGATAGGTGTTATTTTAAGCGCTGTTTTTTAACCAGCAGTGAGAGGTTGGCTCAGGACACTGGCAGAGACGCTTGGAGGATATTGCGTCCTTAATGCTTGTGGGAACCATCCCCAAGTAAAGGTCTTTCATCGAGGAATAACATTTAAAGAAGTTTTCGTATAATTACTGATTTCAGCCCAATCCACAGGAAGCTCTGTCTATATGGCGGTGCTAATTTAGCATCCATTTACCAGAGAGATGGGGATTCAAATGAGTATGCGGTTGTCTTGGCAAATGGTTTCCTTATCAAAAGAGATGGAAGAGCATGATCAGACACACGTTGCTGTGTCTAGCTGGACGTTACGGCCACAGCTCCACTTCTTTTTGTGATGCTAAGCCCTCAACTTTTTACAAACATATGAGCCCGGTGTTGCAACTGAAATTTAACTGCGTTGTGAGTCTCACCTTATTGAAAGGGCAGGGAATGTGGTGTTATTTCAAAAATCTTATAATTTTAAAACCTATCACTTTTTACCATCCAGAGTAGATTGTTTTGAGTTTAATACGTACATATATGTGTGTGTCCATCTGTGCTCACACATTTGGAAAGAAATATCTGGATATTTGAATTATATTTGAACAAGTATTTTCAACATGAATGGTAGATCTAGAGCTCCAGAGCCAGGAATGCATCACAGTTTCAGTGTCAAACCTCTCCAAAACCGTATAAAGACTAAAAGTATATGTTTCCTTCTACATATCTAATTATCCATCACTTTCCCTTTAGAAAAACTTTACATAAAATTATTTTTTTTATCCTTACAATAATAAAAAAAAGTTACCTGAGGAAACTGTGGGTACAGTGAAGAGTCATATTAATTGAATGTAAGAAATTCAAACATTTGTTGTCAAAATTTTTAATGAGATTTAATTGGAAAGTCAGACAAAGAGTATTTATGCTTCTATTTTCTAGTGGAACTGTGGTAGATTTGTTTTGTTTTGGTTTTGTTCCTCTCAGTACTGCTTAGAAATCAGCTAAAACATTTATACTGCAGAAATGATAGAGCAGGAGTTTCAAGTCTTTTGTGCCGTACATGCTTGATTAGAAAAATCCCATTAACGATAGAAAATGCTAATCAGCGATATGTGTTTTGCCAGCCACGACAAGCCCCACATTCTATATAATCCATTGTTTATTAAGCTAATGAAGGTCATTGTAGCGTTTGAAAGCTTGTGTGACAGCATCTCAAAATGGTTTTAAAGTCTGTGCTGCTGGACTCCAGGACTGGAATAAATCAAGGCTGGGTATTTACTTGTCACAATGGCTCTGGTGCCAGTGAGGCTTTTTTCAGGGTGGGATGATCATACTGTGCTTTTAATTTGTTCGTTATAATTGTCTAGACAGACAAACAGTGCAGTGGTGGCTAAACTGATGGTGCTGCCGTTAAGCAGCTAGATACTGTCTTTATCCACATCTTATTGATTTTCCTTTTCTTTTCTTGACAGGTGACATCACACAGAAGGGATATGAAAAGAAGAGATCAAAATTAATTGGGGCCTACCTGCCACAGCCTCCTGGTACGTGTATCTGTGTTTGCAGTATATGAAGATGTCAAGTGTACTGATAGTTGCCACAGTAAAGATCTGCATCTGAGGAAATTTTGTGACAGAAACAAAGCTATTGTTACGCAGAAAAAACTTACTCCATCCATTTTATGTATATTTTTATATATATATGTCTGCTTTGATGTGTGTGTACATCTTTTACATATGTTGCTGTGGGTTTGGCAGTCACGTCTGGAAAATAAAATCAGCCTAGACTCATTAGAGAGGCATTATTTGTTAGAAGTAATGCAGAAATACAGAGGAAAATGTGATGGCCTAACTCACTGAGACCTCAGCCAAGAAAAGCTTTTTGAACAGCTGCGTGGAAGAGAACCTTGGAATTTGTACCTTCTCCATTCCTGGGTTTCCTGTCCAAACCTTCCTTTTGAAGACACTAGAGAGATCGGCAGTGTCCCTAGAGTTCATCTTGTCCCATACACGTGGGCAAACGATCCTTTATAGATAGCCAGTCTCCGTGTTCAGCGATGGGTGCATGGGTTTTGCACACCCAAAAAGTGTGAAAATATCTTCAAACTAAATTTAATAATGTATCACTTCACTGAAATTATTTCACATATATATATACACACACACGTAAGAACTCTTCGAAATTCTTTCACTCTGAAGCACTGCATTGTGAAGTTGAATATGTAGTTTAGGTACTGGTCTAGGCTTTCATTTTGTGTTGGCCGCACAGGACCATGGCCCATGTGCTCTTGGCATCTTACTCTCCTCATGGAGGCTCCCCTTGGGCTTGGCTGTCCTCTGAGCCCTGGTTGGGTTTTTTTTTTGCGTCTCGGGGGGTTAATTTCTTCCTTCTTTTGCAAAATCCTGCCTTTATGGTGGAGTTGATGGATTTCTATTTAAACTGGTCGTGTGTGGAGGCACTGCCTTGTTCTCTCTTCTTCAGGTCTGTAAATGTTAGCTAGCTCCGTGAGAAGAATGGTATTTTGTGCCTTTGGATTTCACTAGGTCTGCTCCACCTGTGGGAAATCCACAGGAAAGATCAGGGTTACAGACACCTCCATTTTCTGAAATGATACAGACTTAAATTTGAGGGAGTCTGCGACATTTCCTAGCCACTGGGAGCCATTAGAGAATGAAACAAATCAAATCCACAGAATTACAATATCAGAAGTGCAATTATTACATTCTGGGTATTTATTGGTCTGACCAAGCTGTCAGACATCTAGTGGTCTTCGCAACATATTCTCACAAGGCTTCCTTAGGTTTACTGAGTTAGAGACTGTTGCCTCACAGTAATCCTCACCATAGTGGAGTGGTTGATAAAGGTATTTGTTTATGCAGTTGTAGCTTTTTGTTTCTTCACACAAGAAAATAACAGCTTTCTCCAGAAAGCTCATAGTATTCTGGTCAGACTGTATCCTTGGCTGGAACTGCCGGAGTTTCAACAATCATGTAATGATGACAGAGAGAAGATGGAGAACCCCTTGAACTTTATTTTTCAAGGTCTTTGTTGTGATATTTAAGTTTTTCAGTGTAAGGAGAAGCAGAGGGATCTCTGTAAGCCGGTCCTGTAGTGGGATACATTCGATAATTTGAAGAGGTCATGACTGAGGCTGTAGCTGATTTAGTGCTATTTTAAAGATGGGAAGAAACTGAGCGAAAATCCTGCACTGGGGATGTGGGGTATGGACGAGTGGAGGAAGATGGTAATAGGATGAAGAGGAAAGGTATTGAAATATTGCCCACCGTTTTCTTGTCCATACGTCAAGCTCGATTGTTTAGCTGGTGGCTAAACAAATTATTTTATCATAGTGGAAGTCGCTGCTTCTACTGTATTAAAGTTTTTTCCTCCAGAAACTGGTATTATTTGTGCTTGGGTCTTTGCTGTCTTTGTACTTTTTGTATGTTTTGTTGTGTTACCTTTTGGACAAAACTTGTATCAGTACAATTTGATATTCCATTCTAAGACTTTACTCATCTGAACGGTTTGAGGTCCCAGCTCACTAGGAGAGGGGAAGAAGAATCCTTTCCAAGAAGAAATAGGATAACAAAACAGATCCTGCCTTTTGAAAGCCTCTGATAATACCTGAACAGTATCACATACATGACCAGTTAGTCATTTGTGTCTTTGTTGTAATTTGTTTTGATGGGGAACTGCAAGAATTTATAAGCTGTGGTGGTCTTGGATTTTGCCATTAAAAGGGAATAGACATTTTAGAGGTGTTTTAAAACAGCGGTGAATGGACATGAA
>NW_010419504.1:30395-33342 GCF_000710305.1 Buceros rhinoceros silvestris | reverse complement strand
GGATTGGAGGTGTTGGGGAAGGACAGGGTTTGCGTTCTGTGACTGCATTCAACAAACTAAAGGAAATCCAAAAGCAGTTCCCTTCTCTTGGGACGTCCAGTTCTCTCACTGCACCTTTGCTAACATTCCTAACGCCCATGTTGGCAGAGTGGAACATTGACCCACATTGGCTCCGTGGGTGTCCTGTGGTGTCTGTGCGTGCGTGTGCGTGTGTGCTCTACTGCATGGGGGCAGCAGCTCCATTCATTGCTGTAACAAATGTAAAAAAACTAAACATGAATTAATTAGTTTTTTTCAACTTGTTACAGCAGCGAATGGAGCTGCCGCGGTACGGTGTAGACTGCAACACAGTGAAGGAGCTGCCAGAAGAATGCTCCGCACTGCCAACATTGGTGTCTGTGACATCCGGGAAGCAGCCGCTAGAGAGAGAGCAGCCAGCACAGCAGGAAACCGGCCTCTCTTTTATTTTCGTTTTGGTGAGCACAACGAATGTATCTTTTCCGGTCCATATCTGTCTGTAACAGCGCCTCATCTGGAAGTCTCTGGTAGACACCTACATGTCTATGATTGACTAGGAGCTGCCAGTTACAAGGCAGGACAACCAAAGGACAACATCTGGAAGGCCATTACTGATTTCTGTCTACCTAAGAGTGAAAGCAATGGGAGGGGAGAAGGAATAGTCCTTCCTAGTAAAATATGAACATGTTAGCATCTCTCAAGCTAGCATACCATGGATGCTTTGAAGGAGGTTTCGTACAGTAAGCTGGCAAAACACAGAAAGGCATGTGTTTCTAATTCACTTTTTGGCAGTGCCTTTTTACAGAGCTCTGGACAGGTCCGAGCCCACCAGAATCCGGAGGAAGCTGTATAAATCTAAGCGCCTCTAATTCTGTCCTATTTTCAAGTAGAGATCTCCACCTCACATTCACAGCATTCATAAGCAGACTGACTTTTAGGAACAGGCACCAGGCTGCTAGAGCAGACTGGAAGAAGAACACTCTGCAGGGCTATGCGTCTGCAGTGTGGACTGGCAAGGCATGATCCCAGCCATGCCTGCAGAGCTGTGCCCTTCAGCAGATACCTGTCCTGCCTTCTGGGGGTGACCTGTGGCTGGTGGCAGGTGGCAGGCAGTCTGCTCCTACTCCCTAGGTTTATAGTAAGGCTGCAGAGGATTCACAGCCCCTCAAGACACCAGATATTTCTCTTGGCAACCATGTGGGTACATGGAGAACATCACACTCTTGCTTGTATTGATTGTGACTGTGGTGTTTGTATTTCACCTTTCACACAGAGCTGCTCTAAGTTAGGTTCACTCAGTCTGACATGATTAACTTCCTTTGCCCAAGATTTTTGCAAAACGGGAATGATTAAATTTCAATTGCAATTTCAGGTTTAACAGATTTAATGATATAAAATCATGGACGTGCTAAATGTAGGCAGTAGAAGGGTTGGTTATATAAATATACATATAGTATATATAATATACATACTATATAGTCTTTTTGTTATGCTCATTGGGTTGCTGTCATTTTAGAAAGGGAGAGCTGTTACTTTTCAGGAATGGGATCAATGAAACGTGAAGCTGGGCAACCATGTGGTTGAAACTCTACCAGATGATATGGGAGTTCACTCTTAGGCTCCATGTTTTTGACAGGACAGTTCCAGAAAGAGCATTGTCACGTATGCTGTACAGCAAACGTGCAGCGAGTCTGACACATAGAGGATGTGCTGGATCCACTGCACATCTGCAGTTTGACTCTGCAGTGCACGCACAATAGGTCTGACACATCCAGATGCTGCACAGGCTGCACATATGCAAAGGACATTGGTACTGTTCTAGCCAGACTGTCGAACATCCTGAAATCCAGAACGGATATGCTGTGTTTGGCAGTGTTAATGGGAGAAGGATAGGGGGAGCCCCCTTCTTCTTTCTCATTAAATCCCCACCTGCTTTTACTTACGGAGGCAAGAAGTGCAGCTTCATTTCCTTGAAACACTTTCTCAGGATGTCTGTTTATAGCTGGAGATGTTCTGTGCACAGAGTAGTTTTTCTTTTCTTAGTGTGCTCGTATGTCAGGCATTTAAAAATAATACTGAATCTGGGACTTTATATCTGCACATATATTCCACTCTCTTGTGCTTTGACCTTTCTCTTACTGTCTCTGTAGAGGAGACGTGACAGCCAAGAGCTGAAAGAATAACCACTTACTTAAACAGGCATTTATTGCAGAATATCTTTTGGAAGATTAGCTTGATTAGATCCATCAGTTCTGGGTAAGATAACATGTGGACAGCTGCATGCGTGCTATTAAGAGAAACCTTCCCTAGAAGAAAAATAACTAAATTCCCTGCATACCCCATAAGATGTGTTTTTGCCCAATTTGCTTCCAGTCTTTTGCCAGGAAATTTGATTATTCATTCACAGAACAGAGACAATGTTGTTATCAATTAAGCTTTGCTTCTAACAGCTTAGACATGGGTGGTTCATTCTCTCTTAATCAAGTCCTGTGTCTGCACTAGATTACTTTCAGTAATTTCCCATCATTGGTACCACCAATGTAGCTCTATTTGTAGTGTAGCCATGTAGACCAGTCACCAGAGCTGTATTTATTATGGCTAATAAACCTGTGAGATGCAGTGTTTAAAAGGCACCTGCTGTTCCTTTCACAGGCCTAGAGACAGATCGCTGCATCTCCCACTGCTGGAGCCCAAACACCACCAGCACGGGGAGATTTCAAGCTACGCAGTGCAGGGAAGATAATGCATTAGCACAGAAGATCCCTGTACCTTATGAGGAAACAATTTTCTGTACAATTACAGGAACCAATTTCTGTAGCCTCTGTTATTAATATAACATATATATTTATATATATCTGTAATGTATGCATACATTTGCACACGTTTCTATGTGTATTTGTGCATACATTTGCTTTCAACGATTCCTGCT
>NW_010419504.1:11754-30294 GCF_000710305.1 Buceros rhinoceros silvestris | reverse complement strand
GGGGCCCTCAGAGTAAATTCTGCGATTACAATTTCATTTTCTCTTCTGCAGACATTGCTTGGATTGCAAAGATTTCAAGGAAATGTTAAAACAAAGCTTGATCTGGAATTGGAAAGGAAAAAAAATCCTTCATGTATTCAGTTTACTAATAACGAGTATTCCTATCACATCTGGCTTTCTAATTCTTATAGATCTTACCAAAGGGTAACCATGTTGGAGCATTTCAAAGCATTTATGTAGGCTGAGAACACGGGTCTCACTGAAAGGCATATGCACTGCAGAACTCATGGACACGTTTCTGAAAACAGCGTGGTACATGTTTCACAGATGAGAAACTGTGGCACATAGATGAGTGCTTAGTAACTCTTGTTTTTAAAAAAGACTGTTGGTTTGAATTGGTGGATACCTTGCAGAGCCTAGTTTGGTTAAAAAAGAAGGTTCTGAAAGCATCGGGGAACAACCCCTTGAAGCTAGCCCTTAAAGCACGATGATAACCACTTTGCTTTTGCCATGCTGTCTGAGAACCCAGTTAATCGTTCATGCATTTTTTTGATGGTGGCACCTCTGTTTCCTATCCTGCAGTAAGACCTCGTAATACTAAATCTGTGTTCAGACCTCTGTATTCAAACACAGAGTAAAAATTACCTTCCTTCAAAGACATCACACCATAATAGTAAAGCCAAAAAAATGGGTGTGAGGGGAGAAATGAGTACATGATGAAATCAGTTAATAATGCAGGTAGTGGTTTCAGCACTCAGTATGATGTTTTTGTGGGATAGGATATTTTTAGGACACATCAGAGTTGGAGTGTTTCTCAAAGAATTTGAAGAATTTCAAAGAAATATCTGTTGATGTTTATGGAAGCCATCTGTGAAACATAAGAGCATAGGAGGAAACATGAAGATGTTGGTCTAAAAATATGACAAATGGGTGAGAAAAGATGGCTCAGTCAGAGGTGAGGAATGGAGGGTGGAAAGGAAATAAACCATTGAAGGCTTTGCAACAAAGCTTGCCTGTGCTGGAGCAGAGGAGGTAGAGCCAGAGGAGGCATGTGAAGAGTTGGGTGCCCCTGTAAAAATGAGAAGATGATGGAATTCACAATACTGCCCAAATTTGTCTGCAGTGTAAGTTGACCAGCACATTGGTGAAAGTGTTTGCTGTATGGATACGTAGCCTTTTTCTACATATTCACCTAAAAGAATCTTCAAACAGTACACTGAAGCTGTGGGACTGTCTAGAGAAAAATGGAAATCAAACATTGCACATGAATTGGATCTGTAATGTGATGTCCACCATCACTGAGATGATGGAGAGAAAGAAGAAGCCCACAATAGCCATGCTACGCTTGAACCGAAAGCGAAAGCAAGGACATGCTGGAAGGCAAGATTGAGATAGCGATAAGGAAAGAAGATCAGTTTGAAGCATGTGCATTGTTTGAAATCAGAACCAAGTCCAGCAGTAAGTGTGAAAGCTCACCTGTGAGGGAAGGATTGACAATTAAATGTATCTAATGAGAAATTCCATTTTCTCCAGGTTTATCTAGCAGAAAGTGGCCCCACTTTTCTGGGTGTCCTTGGTTAGGAGTATCACGCTTTAAGTTTTCTTTGCCTTATCCAGTGGGTTCGTTACTTAGCTGCACATTTGATGGGAAGAGAGAAATGCCAAGCTAAGTGAGAAGTTCCATGGGAGTGGTGTGACATTTAACTTGTTTACAAAATACACGTGTGTTCATCACCTGGCTTTGCTTTTAAAGCTGAGCCACCAGCTGTTGCACAGAAGCTCAGGAAATACTTTGAACAGAAGGTACATGCTGTTTCTTAAAACTGGGCTGCAAACACTGTTTGCCTTTCTTCCCACTGGCCCCGGAGGTGCTGGGTTTATCCTATAGCTCTGCTCCAGGGGGCACACAGTAAGTTAGTTTTAGAACAATAAATGTAGCCCATGTCTAAGAATACTTTCTATTTCTTGTCAATTAGACATTTAAGCTTTAAAATATATTTATATTCAAAAATTTGACACAGACAGTAGAGGTACATCAAAGCAAGTCGTCAGCTGTCATTAAGGAAACGTCCTCTGTTGGAGAGGGCACTGCAGCTATTGCCACATAAGCAGCACATAGCACTGCAATTTAGCTATAAAAAGAAGTAATAAAGAAGGGAGGAACAAAGAGGTGAAGGCAAAAAAACCCCCAAACCAACAAAAAAACAGAAAGAAGGAGGTGAAGCCTGCTTCCAGCTGCCAATTTTGTGCCTTCCCTGCACTTAAAAATAAACCTATCCAGCTTGCAGTGGTATTGCTTAAATAGCTTTACTGAGGCTCTTGCATTCTTAGCTAAATACAGTCAAGGCAGGATCCATCTTGCAGATTAGGATTTGTAGATTGTTATAGCTACATCAAGTTGTCTGCCTGTGAACCTGGTATTTAAGCTGCTATTCTTATGTGAAGAGACACAGTTAATTCAGTTGATGAAACCCAGAGAGCTTTTCAGCTTATTCCAAAGCAGATGCCCCCACTGACCACCTGCACAGCTCCCAAGGCTTCACTGGGCTCATGTTGTTCCCTGAAGACAGTTGTCCAATACTGTTCAGGATTTCCTACAGTGTGGGAGACGTCTGCACAGAGCAAGGACATATAGAACAGGGCTTAAAGAGGACATGGGCCATTCTGGTCAAGCCAGGGATCCACAACATCTGAAAAGTCATTGGTTTCCTCTGTTCAGACTCCTGAATCTTGGCCTAGGTCTCTGCTTTTCATAAATGAAGCTTCTTGTAGACACCTGCATAAGGGTGTGTTAATCTGCAAGCTAAATGCCACATTAGCAGCATTAGATAAATGAACTAATGCTTGTGTTGAGGCTGTTTGCTCCAGGGCACCTGATAACGCTTACCTGTAATGTCATGAGCATAAAGCACTGATTTCTCAGCTTTTTATGTAAAGTAACTGATCCAGCCACATATATTTTGCTAAAATTCTTCATGACCTGTAACGAGTCAATCATTACAGCTAAATGCGCTTACCCGTTGAAGTCCTTCTTTAGCCAGAAGACTGGGGTAGACTATGGCCTTACTAAGAATGGTGCTAGTTTGACAGTACCTGTGATTGTCTCTGTGCACAGGGCACTGGTGCAGACGCTGTCCTTTCTCTTACCAAAGCCACTCGTGAATTCTCAAAGCCTGTTGTGCCACTGCTTCCATTGATTCTCAGATGCGTTTGGGTGAAGCTGCACTTGAACAAGCATTAGCACTTATCTCACGGACCCTGTGTCCAGGCTGGGAAAACTATCAGTTTTGGGAAGTTTAGTTGAGTTCAGAAGTAGAAGTGGGAAAAAAAAAAGATGCTTGTTACTGCACTATATTGCTAGAGCCTTCACGGGGGTGAACAATTCTGCTGTTAACACACTTCACTATTTATGGCAACACCTCACTGATCTCACAGTATTCATTATTCTGTATGGCTTTTGCTTCTGCCCATCGCTCAGGAATGTCAGCGTGTGGTTCTCGCCATTGTGTCCTTTGTCTCACAACGTTGCTGGTGCTGTGCAAGGGAGCAGGTGCACGGGAAGCAACGGTGTGAGTCCAGGCAGTGTCAGCTAATTCCTGCTCCAGCCCCTTCAGTAAGGAACCATCATCAGGTTTCTTACTGTCTCTCAAAAGTTGGCTGATGCTTAACGTGTTTTCTCACGTTAAAGGAACTTTGTAGGGAGAGGTCTCCCCACAGATGGCTGATGGAGAGCTTCTCCTGCATTTTAGTGCAGAATTACCTTCCTCGTGTTAAATTGGTGCTCTCAGTGAGCCAGGTTCACACGACCTGCTCTGTGCTTGGGTAGAGGCTTTTACTGTTCTTGTGTTTATGGGAAAGTGGGAAGTAAAGCCATTGAATGATCCCCACACCTCGTAAAAGCAATAGATATTTTGGTACTCTCATTTAGTTTGCTATGGCCTGAAGTGCCAACTGGCATGGAACACCGGCGCTGTCTCTTTCCTAACTGTAACGAAGAAACTTGGTATCAACCATTGTGTCAGAAGAGACTTAAAAGACCAAACACACAAGTATGAAGTAGAAGAGAGATAAACTAGTTAGCATTGCAGTTTTAAGATTAGATGAAAGCTTTCTGTATCTGTAGTAAAAGCAAGTAGCTCTCAGTATAATCTCCATAGTGAGCTGGAGGAGGGAGGAGCCCTTCGCGGTGTTAGGGGGTGCCTTGGGCAGCAGAGCTGCCCTGCCCTTTGGGCGTTCTGCTGTCTCCTGCAACAGCAGGGTCGGTGTTTGAGTTTACCTTACATGCACTGACTCTTTTACACCTTGATGAAGAGCTTTGTGCACTGCTCACAGCTGTAGAAAAGCCTGAGGTGTCTCATAGCCATGCGGGCAGGAGCAGGAAACACAGGGTGGAACGTATTTTGTCCAGTGGCTTTCAGGTCTGCCTCCCTCATACAGCAGCTGCGCACCTCTTTGCACACGATGCTTCTACTCACGATTTAATTTACTCTCAGTGTTTCTAAAGCCTGTTGCATGTAATTCTGTTGTTGGAAGGATGCATTTAATCTCCTTTCCTTGTATGATCGTAATGCTGTATGCTGGTAGCCACACCTCAGTCATTTATGTTTGTTCTTCTCCACATACCCTACACAGGTAGTTTACCATGGGAAGTTGTGGTACTGCTTTCTTCACAAAAACTCCATCACACAGCAGTGATTTTAGGTGCACAGTTTTGGGGTGTGGGTTTTTTTGGGGGTTTTGTGTGTGATTTCTAGAAAGTGTCTCATTCCTGACAATATGGATAAGGACTGAGATGAATAATGGTGGATAGCATCCTGTACAGACTGAAACAGAATTTGCTGAAAATTTTTGATCACAATTAATTTTATTGCTAATTTCTAATTGCTAATTTTTTATTGCTGGTGCTCAGGGTGACCCAATAAAGAAGGAAAAACTCTAAATACACAAATGAGGAGAAAATATTTCTTCTTTTTCAATGATTCAGAAGTTAGGTTCACCTGCCTTAGAGAATATGAAGACTTGAGGACAGATGAAATTACACAGTCCTATAGTGTGGAGACAGACCAGTTAAATGAAGACATTTTATTTGATTTAAGAGTATGAATTATTAATCACAATCTGAGCAGGAGAAAATTTATGGATTCACTCTGTCTTTCATGCACTTATGAGGTTTTATTCCAAGTATGGTTTTTAGCCACCCAGCCACTTCTCCACAAAATGAAAGGAAACTTGACATTACTGGTATTCCAGAGATTTAAGAGAGAATCTGTATTTTGAGTTCAGTTTGATTTCGATTTTATGTATTCTACATAAAAATTCCTGTTGCCAAAAAAAGTAAAATCTTATTCCTCCCCAATAAGCAGCCACTGAATAGTTCAGAAATAGGAGTGCGCAGTTTCTACACTGCAAGTTAATTGAAAAATATGAACGTATTTCTAAGCATTGTTTTTTGGAATCCAATTTCAATTTATTAGTCACCCATTAATAATTAAATTAGGTAATTTTAACAGATCTTTTCTCCCGCCTTAAATGAAAGAGACCTGTTTTACTTCTATTTCTACAATTTGACATAGTGTGTAACTACTTTTTAAAGGCAAAAAATAAGGGAAAATTTTAATTTAAGGTTTTTAGTTACTCCTGTTTGTTTCTCCTTGTGCATCACCGTGCCTAAGCCTCTGTGTTTTATTAGCTCTAAGTGGAATGTGCTGCTTACTGGACTTGTCTGCTTAGGTTCTTCTGTCGAAGAGAGCAGGGTAACATATTATGCCACTATTACAGATGCAGGTTTGCTTTCTTTTCCTACTGTTTGAATTTTTCTGCTTAAGTAATTCACTATTCTCTCTGGAAGTCGTCAAGGAACATTAGTTTCTAGAAGTGTTTATATATGGTGCTGCTGTTATACCACTACACTACTGTCGTTGAAGGAGCCTTCAAGAAAAAAAAAAGAAAAATAAAAGCAAATTCACTATGAGAAAGGGATGAATCCAAGGTCTGAATCTTAAATACTGGACGTTGAGACCCAGCACACTGAGATGCTGCAGGTATATATATTATAAGGCTCAGATAATTTTGTTGTTTCGCTGGAACAGATTACTACCTTCAGACTGGTTCGGTGCAGTTACTGTTTATGTTCTGGCCCTTGGAACCTGCAAATGCCCATAGTTACTAATATAGTCCCTTTCCCACAGGGTATCTAGTTTCCATAGGCTAGTCTGGTGTTGTCACCAGCTGATATCATCCAGCTGCATGAGGTTTTATATAATAGGCACTGGCTCAGTCTTCTTAGGAACTGTTTTTAACCAGTTTTCAAGAAAGCTTCAAGATCCATTGCAATCATGCTAACCTTTACCAGTACATTAAAGTATTTCCTGAATACTACTTTATGGAAGGTCACCTGTTTGGGGAGAAAAACATCGCCAAGCTTACTGTCTGTATGCTGTTTTCGTTGAGTCTATGGTCCTGGATAAAGTTTGTCTTAGAGAGAACTGGGAAAATAACCACACTTGAAAAGCTGACCAGAGGCAAGTACTATGTAACCAATTGACATGACGTGGTTTAGCCACTGAATGTTCATTTTCTACTTCTAGCATAGGCTGAACTCCTCCTTGCTCTTAAGCTTCTGGAATTCAATGAGAATGAGCTGTCTGTTTTGGGGTTTTTTTATTAATACAGGGGTGGACCAGGCATTACCACGAGAGCGTCGAACTCCTGTTACTCCATCCTCTTCCTCTCGATATCACCGTCGCAGGTCCTCAGGGTCACGGGATGAGCGCTATAGATCGGGTAAGTAGAACTGAACACCACAGAATTGGAATGAAAGTTTGAAATAGCTGGTTCTGTTCTTTACTTTTTAAAAACGAATTTAGTTGTAAACTCATGTAGTAGCTATGCATGGGAAATATTAGTCGTGCAAATACAGAAACACCATCCAGGCATGCACGGGTGGAGTTAGAAAGCTAAGGTACATCTGGAATTGAACATGGCAGAAAATGTGAAGGGCAACAAGAAGGGCTTCTACAGGCACATCAGCAGCAAAAGTGAGACTGGGGAAAATGTGGGCCTCTTGATGAATGGGACAGGGGACCAGTTGACAAAGGGCATGGAAGAGGCCAAGATACTTAATGTCTTTGCCTTTGTCTTTACTGGTGAGGCTTATGTTCAGGAATCCAAGGCCCCTGAGATCAGCAGGAGAGTCTTGAGCAATGAAAACTTACCTCTGTGAAAGAGGATCAGGACAGGAAGCATTTGAACAAACTGAACCTGTAGAAATCCATGGGACATGATGAGATGCATCATTGGCCAACATCATTGTGAGACCACTCTCAGTTCTGTGAAAGGTTTTGGCAATCAGGGGAGGTTCCTGAGAACTGGAAGAAAGCAAGATTCATTCCTGTCTTCCAGAATGGCAAGAAGTAGGATCTGGGAAACTACAGGCCAGTCAGCCTCACCTCAATCTCTTGAGAAGGTGGTGGAGCAAATAATCCTGGAAACTGTTTTAAATATATGAAGGAAAAGAGATGATTTGGAGTAGTGAGCATGGGTTTATGAAGTCCTTTTATTAGGTTGGTCAATTCATACTTGCTCAACTTAATAGCCTTCTACAGTGAGAAGGCGGCTCAGCACTGGTGAGGCACATCTGGTGTGCTGGATCCAGTGCTGGGCTCCCCAGTACAAGAGAGAGATGGAAGTACTGGAGTGAGTCCAACAAAAGACCACAGGGATGATTAAGAAGTAGAGCCTCTGATATGTGAGGAGAGGCTGCAAGAGCTGGGGTTGTGCAGCCTGGAGGGGAGAGGCTCAGGGGGATCTGACCTCCCGCAGCCTGTGGTTCTGTGGCACAGCTAGATTTTATTGTACTGATTCTAGTTCAGTGAATACCATAAGAAAAATATTTAAAATATAGCAAGTTGGGAACATCAGTATGCTCTAAATAGAAGTACTGATTACAGGAAGATAAAATTAATTTCAGACACGAACAAAACGGTTAAATCCAAATGAGTAGGATCCATGTCTCTTCACAATGCTGCTCCAGACATAACACAAAGTGAAGGAAGTGATTGGATTGTAACTAAAGGAAAAGTGAGCTATGAGACTTTTTTACTCTTACCTTTGAAGGTGTATCCTGCATCGACTACACCTTCTACTTGATCAAGGGTAGGTGTTGTCAGATGTTGTTTCAACTGCTGCAGGCACTGCTTCAGTATAAGCACCCCTCCCAGGTGACAGCCAGAGGCTGCGGGCTGGTTTGTCTGCTGCTGCCCCTTGCAGCTGCAGAAGAAGGAAGCTATAAACAGCACCACCTATCAACTGCTGTGGCAGAGAGACCCTTGTGAGCTGAGGGTCAGGAGCTAAGGACTGATGCTTGGGGAGGGGGCTGAGAAGCCAGCTGTCGAGGCTCTGGATTGTGTTTGAGAGGTGCCTCTTGCTGGATGCATTCAGACTCATTGTGCTGACACAACTGTAAAATTATACCAAACTCCTTATTAAACCTTTTGTAACATACCTCAGATTCATTCCATTAGTCAAAGAGCTTGCCAGACCCATTTATAGGAAAATTAAACCATAAATGTTGGCAGAAAAACTTCATGTTTGTCCAGAACATTCTGATAAGTTTGAAAAACTCCCCTCCGAAACCTTGGGTTCACACTGTAGGTGCTGCCAGGTTTTCATTGAATAATGGTTGTGGGATCTGCATAATAATTCCTTGATATATAAGCTCCTAGAATTTTCTCCCACATTACATTAAAAACAGTCTGATTCCACCAGTGTTTTTAAACAGGTAAGAATTGCCTAGTTTGGGGTGTGCAACCTACAGTCCTCAAACCTCCATGCAGTCAGTCTCCAGAGCAGTTCTGTTAAAAACATGTGCATTTGACTATGCATTGAAAAACATCTGCTTGAACTGTGCTTGCCATTTGGAAACTAAGATGTTGAGTGAGTTTGGGGATGGGTGAAATGAGAAATGATGCACCTCTTCCCTTTGTGCCTCTCCTGATACCCCAGGAGTGCTCCGAGTTGGTGTTACTGCCTTGATTTCAGTGGCTGCCTGGTGCCTTCAAAGGAAGGTGTTTGTTCACCGTAACGGTACATAAGGTTCTGCCTTAGGAATGGGGCAAAGTGTTGTAATGATATGTATAAATAATACAGACACAAACTGTGTTGCTGAGAGGAAAAGTAAGGAATTGAGTATAAAAGGGTTTCTTGTTACTAGTGCAGGACTCTCATCTTTGGAGAGTCAGGTCTATAAATTCAGATCTCTCTTGCTGCTCTGGAAATGTCCTCGGTGTTTAAACTGGAAAGCTTGACAGTGTTTGGGGAGCTTATGGCAGGGCTTTAAATTCCTACCTTGATTGCTGTATCACATGACTCAGCAAGTCGCCGAGCTCTCCAGCAGACTGGTTTGAACAGCTACTGCATCTCCACACGCTCAAAATAAAACTGTATGTAGCAAGTGTCAATGAAGGTAAATGTAAACTTCCGTTTCAATTCTGAAAAGTTATCAGATCACCTTCTCCAAATTTAGTTTCAGAGGAGCTTTGCTAAGATACAGTACAATGTTTCTGTCCTGAAATATGTTCTCCCCTTCTGTACATTGCCCCTGTGAGATCAGAAGTCTGTTTCTACCCTCTGTTACTGCAGGTTGCAAACGTGCAAGTCAGATTTCTTTCTGCTTATCTCACCTTGAGATTCAGATTTGCTGCAGGGGGAAGCCTTTGTTTCGATTGTTGTTTTGCTGTGCTTAATACTTCAGCATCTCTGCTCTGATCATATTGGATTTTTAGATCCTAGCTGTTACCTAGTTTCAACGCTTGTTATTGTATTTGGCACATCTTCTTGGAAAAAGCCCAAAACAAAATGAATGTGGAGTCTTTAACCAATAAGTAATTCACTTCTAGGAAAACATTTCCTTTTCCTTAGTTTTTTTGCACAATTTATTTCAATTAACATCTGCAAGTAAATCCTCTACTCCAACTGATCAAAGTCCTTTTCTGTCTCTTCTTGGTAAGGTTTTCCTAATTGGAAGCCTAACATCCTGAAAGACATCCAACTCTCCTTCCATGCCTTTGCTTTTTACATAAATTTAGATGTCAGCAAAGATTGTTTAATGAACTCTCTTTGGAAATTCAAAATCATTGCTGCCACCAATATCACCTTCAACTTATGCTCTTTTATTATGGAAAATGTCAGTTTGACATTTTAAATCCCTACCTATTTTCTCACTTCAGTCTTTTTTAATATTATTATTTCATTAATGTTGTAACAGAATTTTTCGGCACTATAATTTTGAAAACCTGGTTTCTATCATTTTTGTATTCTAAATAAAATCGACTCTGAGTTTATGGAAACTATTTTTTTCCTAAATGTTCCTGGTACTTTTTGTGTTTTAAGGTAATTTGATTTTAGAATTCAGCCTACATCGGGATTTTAGTCTAATTCTTTAAAACCAGAAAGATTTAAGATTTCCTGGCTGCTTCTTTTTATACAGGAAGGGATCCTCAAATCATTATGTTTCAAAATGTCAGCTGCTTTGATCATTTTCACATGTCTAAAGAAACAGATATTGCTTTAAGTGTAGTAGCTGAATCAGTGCAGGGTTAAGCTCTATTATTTACTTCATTCAAATGTGACATCTAGTTTAGCTGATATTAATTCAAAAGCTTTTTTTTTTTTTATTTGTTTACTACTGAGTATAAAAATTCTCTCAGTATCTACTCACTTAGAAACACTGTTTGGAAATGTTTGCCAAATGTTGATCACAGCAATGTTTTTCTCTTAGCAGCTGCCGTTCCTTAGCCAATGCCTGCACTATAACATTATCTGGGGCCTCAAGATGACGCTGAGGCCAAATGTAGGCTGGATCAGTAACTTTTGCCAAGAGGCTTTTCTGGCCAGTGGCTTTTCAGTCAAAGAAAAACTGGTTGACACTTCACTTCTGCCTCCGCATGCAGAATAGGTGTCAGCATCTGGCTTGATCTGGCGCAAGTGAGTGGCTGCAAGATCAGGCGCAGACCTCAGTACGAAGTTAATAACGGTCAAGTAGGTGTAACTGCAGTTGGATGTACAACTTTGTTTCCTTAGTGCGGTTCAGAAACTAGGTTTCTCAGGTACCTTTGGAAACTGCACATCCATGGATTTGGTGTGGTGTGGTGTGGTGATAAAAGGAGACAGGAGTTACATGGTGGAGTAAACAAGTAGGTAACCGGAACACTTCACAGTGTTATCATGAGGCCTGAATGACCTCACTCAGTCGAGTACTGAGATTTTTGAAGGATGTTGGTCCTACATGTGTTCCATACAGTCACTAGGGACCTGTTTGCTCCCTAGTTAGCGTTGGCTACATTCTGCTGCTGCTGACATTGAAATCCCTTATAGAAGGACCTGAAGTTTCTGCTGCCATTATTTAAAATACCATCATATAGGCTGTCTTCTTCGTGATTTGGCGCTTAAAATAGAGGTCTGTAACCTCTCCACAGTGTAACCCTGAAGTAATACTGCTGCTAGAGTTTGGCCCCTTGCCTGTGGCTCTCTGCGCTGGTGGCCTGAAGCAGAGCTGGGCTCTACTGCCACGTAAAGGCTGCAGCACAGTACAGCAGCATCTGCTGCAGTGGCAGTTCCTAACGAAATACCCCGTGGTATGGGGCAGAGCCTCGTGATCAGAAATTGTTTTCTTGATCACGATAAATCTCCCGTAGTTTCGAGTTTCTCAGCCAGTCATAGCCAGCAGGATGGAGAGAGCAGCTCTCCTACAGAGACCTTCAGCACCTGTTTTACCTTCTCCCTAGAGAATAAGTTTGTTATCCTCCCTCAGCTGGGTGTTCAAATGCATGGAGAAATGAAACATCTTACCAACTTCATTTTTCCAAAGGGACACCCCTGTGGCTTTAACTTACACCAAACCAAAAAGCTTCAGTTCTCCATCCCAAGGCTGAAAACCAGAGCACCTTCTCATATGTCAGGACCTGGCTTTTACTGTTTCCACACCTGTCAGTATGTCAGTTAAAAAAAACCAGGGGGGTGGGGAATGATGTAAATACACAAAAAGTATGCACCAATAAAAATTAAAAACTTAACCCCCCCATCATTAAATGACAGGGAATGTGGTGTAATATGTACAAATGCACATGCATGCAATAGGAATGAAATAGCAGCACTTGGCCCTAGGATTTCTGCTGTAGAATTTTCCTCTGATGAGATCAAGGTATGAGAGATGGGTTGGGCCAAGTTTATCAAGTCTTTTGTTTCTCATGAGGACTCTGAGAGGCCTTGAAGATGACCGGTGTTCCACGCTGCCTGGAGCAAGGGTAATGCTTAAGAAAGATGACACCAGTGAGGTCTGAAAACTGAGTTTTCCAGATGTGGGAAGTAGCAGTGTAAGTGGAATTTCATGGCCTCTCTGTCTAAGGGTTCACAGCATCCTAAAGACCAACAGAGGAGAGCACAAGTGCTACATGAACTATATGGACAGATTTTAAAAGGCACAGCAGAGGATAAGCATAGAGCTGGGAGCTGAGAAATGGGGTGTTTTGAGAAACATCATTTGTGGAATCAGCATCTCTCAGCTGGTAGCATGGAGGAAGGCTACTGGTGGTAAGGTGGTTTTGGTACCTGGACTCTTGACAGGGAATACCTTCCTTCTCCCACTCATTCTTGCTGGTTTTTTTCTCATACATTTAACTTCTGAAGATGAGAAGGAAAATACCAGTCTGGTACACCATTCTTGGAGGACTGCCAACCCCTGCCCCAGAGATCCCACCGCTGCAGAGAACAGCTCGTTTTTCAAGCACACTCAGCACTTCTTTTAAAAGACATCTTAATATAGGAGATTTTTGGAGATACTGCCAAAACAAATGCATCCTAACTACAACTCTCCTGGCTCAAATTTCTGAGCCACCTTTCCCACAGTGTGGTTCAATAGGGAAAAGACTGAACAGATTATACTGAGCCTGAAATCATTAAACTTCAAAACCATCATCCCCAGCTGGGTTTGAGAAGCATTTGAAGTAAGGGAGCTAGCAGTGAAAAAACATCCCCGGAGACCCAAATCCTAGAGGAGAAGTTGGCTCCAGACCCTATTTGTTCTCATTTACCATGAGGTAAGTGTGCGTATGAACCGTTACAAAGGCTGCTGACATTTTGCATGTTTACAGCTTACCTTACCTCCTGGAGATTTAAAAATGTAAGAGTAGCTTATCTTTTGTGCTTTGAAAGGACATTCAAGATCTCATTCTGCCCTTTTGCCAGAACCGATGAAAGACTTATGCTATGAGAATATGAGTTGTAATGTGTGGTAAAGGATGCAATAGGAAGATCTGAGGAATCATTTTTATTGAACCCTTGTCATTTAGCATTTCTCCTAAGAATAAGGAGAAAGAAAAATATGATGCATATGCTATATATCAAGATGGGACTGCATTAAAGTATTAAAGTGGCTTGTCATAAAGCAAAGAATTTGTTAACCCTTCAGGTGAGGGAGGGTTACTTTTAGGAGCTAATCTGAATTAATTAACCTGGCTGTAGACACGCTTAATCAGAAATTGATTAATCTCCTATTTGTTTTGGTTTTCTTAAAAACTTGAATTTTAAGCTCAATCAGGGTAAAAAAGATGTTGAAGAAGGACTTTTGCAAAGATATAATTTGTATGACCACACCCTTGCTTTTGACCCAGCTTTTTGACCCCAGAAAAGTTTGTAAGGATAATTGCAAAACTCTTGAGGAAACTTACTCAAGGATCTCCAGAGAGAAACAAATAGAAAGTTAATTTACTTCAGATCGTATAATAAGGGGCCTGAGATGAAGTCACTATGTGAAGCTGACTTCCAGATTGCATTGCAAATGAGATAATAAATAAATGGTGGGATGGAAATTATTAGTGAGAGGCCTGCATGTTGAGTTTTTATTTCACTTACTAGTAGAGTGAACATAGTGTTAAATCTCAAAGTTTAGAGAAAAACGCTTTAATATCAATAATTACAATTCCTGAAGACTCCAAAGTAAAGCAGTATCTCTACCTTTCAGCAAAGCTAGCAGTCGAGTCACAGGGAGTTCAGTCTTCAGTTGTGGTGTCCTGTTTCCATCACACAACCTCTGTGTTTCACAGCCTGCCCATACAGCTTTCCCGAGAGTGTGACCAGCCTTTACCTTCCTTCCGCCCATAACTGCGGATTGTCGGCACTGCTGTCCACAGTGGAAGATGACAGCCATGCTTTTCCTCTTCAGACTTGAGCTTTCTGAGCACTTGAGAACATAGGCGTCTAGCTTCTTCAGCACCAGGAGGTGGACAGAAGGTGCCCAGATGCTACTCAGCAGCTGCTGAATGAATGATGGCACAGCACAGCCCTTCGCAGAGTTCATGGAGCAAAGTGTTCTGCATCAGTGGAGTTTGTTTGCTGCAGCGTCCTGGAAAAGCCAGGCCTTTTCCAGTGGCATGTTCATGGGATTGCAGATATTTTCTAAAATGCTGACTTTTCAGTGTCAAAATTGTGCAGGTCAACAAAATTTGGCCTTGAATTAATGAAAAGTCAGCAGAACTTTCCTTTGCATATCCAGTTCCCAGTAAAACCAGAGGCCCAGCGTATATGGTGTAAACATCCCCAGACCTGAAATTTACACACTTAGATTGTTTTTTTGAAATGTAAGCAACAGTTTATTTCTGTCAGTAACCTCCACAGCCGTGGTATAACTGACTGTCATCTTAGAGCAGATGTGCTTGCATTCAGTTGAGTATTCACTCTGTGTGTATTTCAGAATTAATAGCACACCTGCCTGCCGCTGGAGACAAATCAGGTGTCAGACTGTCCCGGCTGTGTGCTTTCTTATCTTAATACCCAGAGAGATTGTGAAGGTATTCTGAGACTGCCTCATTATAGCATCACCCACCACAAAGATCTGTTACTGTATGGACTTGTTTACTATCACATTCACAGGGATGAGATGATTTTCCAAGGACTGATCGGTCTTGGCTGAACATAGCAATTTTTATAAATCACTTGCCCTGTATCTGCCTGAAAATAAGTCTGTGCTGTCAGCTCAGGACAATCAAAAGACAAAGCCTAACTGTAATCTGTTCTGATGATACCACATTTACCGTGTCTCACCCTGTTTAGTACATCCTGATTGCATTTCCTATAGATGTAGCTACCAAATTATCTATACTCAGAGTATTTACAGGCCACGTATTAGGAAATGAATTCTCAGTATACCCTTTGTTTCCATGGTAGCTACAACAAAGGTCTGGTTAAACTCAGGAGAGACTTTCATGCTTCCAACTACTAGTTTCCTGAAAGGCAGCAATTGCCAGCCTTTTCTCCGTATAATTAAAGCACGTACTGTTGCTATACTTAGCATTGCCTTAGCTAAAATTTTCAGCCAAAATTCACCTTTGATAGTACTGGTGGGCTTGGGGAGGCTGTTTTCTCATAGTGTCAGTTGCCTCCCTCTAATAACTCAGAAGTCGTTAGGATTCTTCTGTTGAACTGTGTGTTAATGCAGCAGTAACTGCCCTTGCCCCTATTGCCTCCTGCCTCCCTCTGCCCGTTCTTCCAGCTGTTTTCTTTGATGCCACCCCAGATACTGGCTTCCCTGAGATAGAGACTCATTTGTGGTTTTATGTAATTGTTGAATGCCTGACTTCAGGGCTGTCCCTCTGCTGCAGTGTAAATAAGACATAAATATGTATTGCATGTACATAAATAACCTCTTATTAAAAATCATTTGGCATTCTCAACTCATTAGTGCAGAGTATCAACCTTCTTGATCTTAATAATCTGCCATTCTGCAAGTGAGTCAGTTGTGTTTGTGGACTATACCACAAAAAGCAAGGATGCTAAACCTTTTGAGAGTCCTTGGGCTCGTCATCATGTTACCAGGAACTGACTGCTAAAGCAAAGGAATAAAGATAGTTTCCGAAGGCTAAATCAAAAAAAAGACAAAAATAGCTTAGGGGAGAGGAATGACATGAGGCAAAAGGAACAAACAGATGAAAGGGATGGAGTCACATCACATCTGGGTATGTCTTGCAGCAGTTTTACTCTTCCAGGGGTAAGTCCCCTGAAGTGGGGGATGGAGGAACCGGTACATCAGAAATTGAAAACCAAGCTGCAGAAGATAGTCAAGACTCTGTTAGATGATTCTGCATCTGTACAGGAAAAATTAGGCAACAGCTTGTTTTTCCATATTTACGTTTCTTGAACAGCTGGTGATGGATATCAAGGCTTTATAATTACTGCAAAACTGAAAACTCAAGCAAAACCAGCATTTTTTCTGAAACGTTGGTAGAAATGGACTTCTACTATCCTGATTCTAGCAATGCCCAGCTCCTATCTACATCAAGTCCAATTTCTTGTCTTAAAGAGAAACAGGGCTATGCGATAAGTTAGATGCAAGAAAATTACTTGGCACAACTGCAAGACCTGATTTTAAGTACAAAAGATGTGGGTTTATTTTGTGTGCTGAGGCATTTTCTGCAAGGGGTACAAGGAACAGTTCTGTAATGCGGAAATTTGTAATGTAGCTGATGATTACCATGAGAGGGATGCCCTGTTTCGTGATCCATGCAGAACTAACACCCAGATCCCTGATCCGTGAGGAGGTATCACTTTACTTACAGTATGTTGAGTGTTTGACATGCCCGTGGAGTGAATGCAGCTAATACTGAATAAAGGAAGCCGCTGAGGCATGTTTAACATTTTAACAGCCCCTCCACATCAAGGAGGAACACAACTGTAATTTGTTGGGATAGATTTTGGGGTTTTTGTCAAAAGAGCTGAATAAAAAGGAGCAAACTCATTCTCCTGCTAAAAGCTGCAAAAGTCTGTGGGAGGACTAGGAATATGCAGTATATTTCAATTGTCTCAGTTACGGTTCAGAGCTTTCAAGGACGCTGTATCTGGCCCAAGTAAGGAATGGAGCATCCCTGTTCATGGAGCATAAGGGGAAGGGCGAGTCAGGATTATGCTCTATGCCATACGAGGATGCACACTGCAGAAAAGTGCTCTTCTAGCAACTGTAGAGAAACATGAGATACTGCAGCGTGGTTCCATGTGTGCACCGGGAAATGGCTGTGCTTGTTCATCCCACAACAATTGCTTTCTTGCTGATTTGCTTGGGGAGCTCATCTGAGCCTAGAAGGATCATATGTAGTGTCTTCCCTGAAGTAAATAGCTATGAGAGGACAGTTGGTCACAGAACAAACTTGCCAGTTACTCTAATTACACATACATTTGTGAGAAGGTATGTTCTACAGAACAGACTTCAGTAGAAGTTCAGAAGAGACATTTCCTATCCCAGAGCCAATACAAACCAGACAAAAACTCCTAGCCAGGCTCTCTTTTGGTGTGCCAACGCAACTACTGACAAAGAAAAAAGTTGACGTCCCACCACCTCCCCAAAATTGCATTCCAGGTTGTCAAAAATCTGTGGGGAATAAATAGCTAAAGAACACTGTGAAACGGGAGCAAATAGTATGAGCAGTCTGTAATTAACAGTGTTTGCTTCTGTATTTCTGGGCATTATAACTTAACCTTTGAACACTGCCTACCTATCGGCAGCTACTAAGTTGTCTCCCTAACACCTTCTTTCACCCAGTTCTGCATGTTGAGAATAGGTTGCTCCCTCCTACATTGCCATGTGTTTAAATGAAAAACCTCTGAGCACAGGCTCGTCTCTCTTGCGTGGCCATGTGCTGACCACCGACTCTGCAGCCTCCTGCTCGTTTGGAATGCCAGTGGGATCCAGTGCTAGCACACTGCTAGGTAGGGTGGTACTTTGTTCCACAGAAACAGAGGTGGGCTTGCTCCCTTTGCCATGGCCAACCAAATTCACTGATGTGTTGAACTTGCAGCTGTTAGATCACACTGAGGATTAAAGCTGGAAGAGACAGTGGAGAACACAGTGTCCATATCAAGCTGATGCTGTGTGGTAATGTATGCCAGTGGGTTGGGATTTTTTCGTAAGCCTTTTCAGTTAAATAAGGAGCACGAAAATGTGCCAAGTTATGAGAAAAACCAGATGAAAAGAGTGACTGCACTGAGCAGACCACCTCCTGGGAAAGCTGGGCAATTTGTCCGGCTGATGGAATGAAGATTTTACCTCTGTTTTCAATAGAAGAGAGTTTCTGATTATGGAGCCCATGGCCAAAGCCATAGGACATGACTGCAGGAGTCTGAGCTTACGGATCCTCATTTTCCATGCCAGTTTTAATTTCTCTGCCCTTTGTTTTGAGGCCTCATCTCTTGTTTAATAGATCATTAGCTCTTTGAAGGGAAACTTTCTCTCTACCATATGCTTGTTTTTACAGTTCCACTTCCTTTGCATTTCACTTCCTGACTTTATTCCCAGAATTTTGCTTGTCCTCTTTATTCTGTCACAGAAAGTTAAGGGAAAGAATAAACAAGTAAAAATGCTTGAATGTGAAAGAAAACATGGGACAGAGCTGTTTTGTCTGAAGTTTGGCAAGTATTATCAGGCAGCCTGGAAGTAACAGGTGTCAGGTTGAACACTAAACACGAGGCTGACTGCAACAGCTCTCCCAGTCGTGTTGG
>NW_010419504.1:0-11644 GCF_000710305.1 Buceros rhinoceros silvestris | reverse complement strand
CTTTCCCATTTATTGGTTCCTTGAGTGCAAACTCACAAATTGGATTCAGCATATGGTTGGCCAATCTAAAACAGTCCAGGACAAGAGCAGGCACGAAACTGTGCATTAGTTCCTCCTACTGTAGATAGAGGTGGTGGGATTTTACTCCATGCTCTAGATTTTCTGTCGAGACTTGCTTGTGGAGAAGCCAGGTAGGAAGAGTATAAAGATTTTGTTACCTACAGGGTATGCTTTGAAGGGTCTGACAGACCTGGAGTTGTTTTATCAGCTGTAACAGTGTAGTTTGTCATGGACTTCTACATAAAAGAACACTTCACCTGAAAGCATTTTCTTTCCACTTAGACCTGGGACTTTTTCAGAAGGCTTGAGTGCAGCTACATCAAGGTATATGTGTGGTTGAAACTCTATCAGAAGTTTGTAATAGGTGAGAAATTGTAGCATACCACACTACAAAGAAAGAGAGGAGAGGTGGGTTTTGCGGATTTTTTTTTCTTTTTTTTTTTTTTTAGCTGAAAGCTCCTAACTGTTTGGCGTTTCTGGACAAAGAAAATTCATACATGAGCAATTTTTTCCGGAAAATTTGGCAAGAAATCTTTGTTTTAAAACAGTGCTCAATCACAGCGTGATGAATTCAGTTAGCCTGAGTGTGCCAGGGTAGATTTAGGGGACACTTCAGACACTTTTGTCAGACCTGCAATACAAGGGGCATCACCCTGCCAGAAGCGGTTTGAAATTCTAATGGGATGTTCTGTGCTGATGCTCTGTGTGATACATGGAGAATACAGACTGCTTTGTGCTGATGGGATTCAGGGGAATAAGCAGATTCCTGTCCCAAGGAAACTTGGATGTCCAAGTGTGTATCACAACTGTGATTTCCTTCCTTTAGTGAACAAGGAGCTCTCAGTTGCTGTTGTACAAATTCCTATTACAAGTCTCCTTGTATTTCTTCAGTAGCTGCTAGGGGCAGATTATGGGCAATCAGTGGGACAGAATGAGACACAAACAGTATGATGAATGCCACCACAGCCTGTCTTTCACCAAGATAAAGGCAAAGAGCTAACACACTCGTGCTCACATTGATGAGAAGCAAATCACCAGGGTCACCCTTTGGTGAGGAATGTACGTTTCAGTTTAGGTTTAAATTCATGCTTCATGGAACTATGAAAGGAGATTATTAGTTGTATTTTTGTTAACTTTCCATGTGATACATCAGCAGAGTTGGCTTGTAGATTAGAAAAGCAAAACTAAAACCTGGAGAAAAGCCAAGTATGTGTATTGGAAGTGAATACCTGAAGCTGATACTTGGTAGGAATAAACCTACCAAGGTTTATGTTTGTGTCTTGCTGTGGTTACAGGATAAATGTTGTAACCCATGAGTTGTTCTCATATGATTTTTAGTGTCTCTGGTTTCTCAGTACTTCGGGACTAACTTTCTGGGTATGAATGGCTCGAAAGCTGTTCATTAACAAGTCCAACTCCATACAAGACTGTCAAAATAGGTTGAAGAGCATCTTCAAAGCCCATCAATAGGCGTTCATTCAAAAAACAAAAAAAGACCATTCAAACTATATAGGCTGTTATTTATTCTTTAACTAATACTTAGCCTGCTTTATATGATCAGAGACACTTAATTTAGCCAAGGGGGTTTACTTCTGAGAGAGAACTTTGTGAAACATTTTTCATCAAAGCTTGGCTGGTTTTGGTGCCTTTTCTCCCTCTCTCCCCTAAAAGCCTGTAAGCTCTTGCTGATAGTCCTTGGATCATCTCTGGACTGTCTGTCATCAGCCTTTTCTAGATCTGTGTCCTGGGTTTTTTTGTAGCCTCTATAATCTGATAATGCCTTCAGAATAGTTGACCTTGCGGGCTGGGCTGGCAGCAGGTGTGTGTTCCTTCTCCCCAGTCAGCTTTCCTCTGGTTTATTCAGAGTTTCTTATCTTTTCCATTGTTTTTGCTTTCCTGTGGGGTTTTGGGGTTTGGTGGGGGTTTTTTTTAGTATTCTATATTTTGGTTTATTCCACAGCAACCCATTACAAATAAACAATTCAGCCATGTGCTTTATTAAGAAAACAATTCAATTCCTGGACTCCCGTAGACTCATGTGAAAATCAAAATGCTGCAGTGTTTTTTAATTAAGCTGATGAGTTTACCTTCTCATATCAAAAAAGAAATCAAATAATTCAGAAGTTATGACTCAGTGTCCAGCTGTCACTAAGCATTTTAATAATTATGTTTTGTCAGCCGTCCCCCTTCAAAAAACTTTTGAAGAATTTGAGTGACACCTCATCTCCCTCCTAATACAGTAAAAGCCAACCCTAAATACAATAATACACAAGTAATTCTTCCTGCCTAGATCAGCAAAATTCATTATTTTCCAAAAACCGCTGTAGAGTTTCTGGTTTTTTTTAAAAAAAAGGGAAAGCTCATTTTTTTATTGCTTGATATCTAATTGCTGTCCTTTGCTGGAAAATGAAGAAATTTCCCTGTTCATTGGGTAAGAAACACGGACTTAGTGAGTGTCTTCAGTCCTGTACACGTTATTGGCATTGGTGTGGAGTGAGCAGGTAGGAATTTATCTTGGGGACATGCTGTTAGGTGAACTTAGATTGTTTATTATCTTAGTTTGGTGCTTTTTGTATAAACTGTTCATCAGGTTTTAATTGTAAGAAACCTTCTACTTTAAAATAATGACTTGACAGGAGAGAAATTGTTTTCTGGTTTTATGTTAGCTTTGCAATCTTCCTCTGTTTTGGTCCGTCAGCCACATGCCTTGTTTATCTTTTGAGTATGCTTTTCCAGCTTTGCTCTTTGCTTTTCTTGCTTTGCTTTCACTGACGTGCTCATCCTCTTTATGATTTAAAACAAAAGCAAGAAGCAACACAGAGAAGCAGCTGATAATATTCTTTTTCTTAGACTTACTTGTCCCTGAAGTCTTTCCCCTGAGAGGTGCTTAAACCCTGGCAGAGGATAGGGAACCTTATTACTAAAAATAAGACATTGGGGCTAATCAGCAGTGTGTATCATATAATGCTTCTAGTCATCCTTCCCAGCTGTTGCTTAAAACAAGTTACTTATGCTGATGTGATCCAAACAGCACCTCTTTAAATAAAGATATACGTACTCTTCTTTGTTCTGTCACCTTTCTTGGGGAACGTCGTCTGTTCAGAGCTGCCGCCGCATTGACACAGGAGTAGGAAACACTCCTGCGTGCAGCCAAGCCAGCCTGCAAGGGTGGTCTGCAGACATGTAACAGCAGCAGAAGTGGGATCACTCTGGATTAAATGTGCCTCACTATGCTCCTGCTTCACAAATCAAACAGCTAAATAGTGCACACAACTGGCTGCGTTTTCTGCAGCTGACTAAAGGCAGTGGTTAAAAAGCAACGTCTAATGCGCTCCCAGTTGTGTGCCAGATGGTCAGTGTGGCAACTTCTTTAACCATAAGTGACTTTTGTTGGCTACCATGTGTTTTGCATACGGTCTCCTCGTGCACATCTTGTCCCAAACCCATACAAATATGCAAATAGTGCAAGGTAGTAAAGGCAAACTCATTTCAGTGTATAGTTATGGTAATAATCGAAAGATGAGCACAAAACAAATTAAGGAATCAAAACGTGTGGCTAGAGTCTTTCAGACATGATAACTGGCCTTTTTCAGACTTGGAGAGGCAGACAGCTACGTATACACATGAAAGGTAGAGAAGCTCTTCACTGGGGCTGGCCCCATGGCGAATCAATTGCTTGGATACTTTGGAGTGGGCTGGTGTAAGCTGTGTGTAGCACACACCTGTACAACAGCAGGCATTTGAAGCACCTGGCTGGCCTGCAAACCAGCCTGTGCACAGGTGCACTGAATGCACAAGCAAACAGCTCGTTTCTGTTTGATCACAGCTTGAAATCTCTCTTTTCTTCCAGATGTCCACACAGAAGCAGTTCAGGCAGCCCTGGCTAAACATAAAGAACGGAAAATGGCTGTCCCCATGCCCTCAAAACGACGTTCATTGGTGGTCCAAACATCAATGGATGCCTACACACCTCCAGGTGAGCATCTCTGTGTATTTTATGACAATTTTGAAGTTGGTTCTTTGTGCTGCTCTGAAATAATAATCTGCCTGCATAGATAGCAATAGAAATGTCATCTGAAGCACTCCGAGCTTCAAACATTGAGATGTGTTTGAAGAGGAGAAGGTTAACTGAATGATTGAAAACTCAGCTGGGGCAGTTCGATGATTGCTTTGCCCTCAATGTCACCTCGGCTTACGTTAGTACTTTTGGTCTTATGGCCAGCTTGTTCTTTTTTTTGTGACTCTAAGATCCTTTCAAGTTTCTGGTTTATTTCCTAATACTGCAATGGAATGTTGTCTCTACAATTAGTTATGCCATTCCTTTTCAAATTTTACCTGCTTTTTTACCTACTAGACTGTGAAAGTACCTCACATCTCATGCATTCTCATACTTCTGAATCCACCTGGGACTTCATTTCTTACTGAGGGGTGGGCTTTCTACGGCTGGAAAAGTTTGTCACAGACTTTGTGGAGTGGGTTTGAGAAAGTATTTGGGGTGTTCTGTACTGTTAATACATGGCTGGAGGTCTTCATAAGATTCTCAAGCCACATTATAAAGGAAGAATCTTTTATTATCCTTATTTTTTGTACAATAATACGCAAGCCGTGGCCTTAGAGCAGGAAAGCTCTCTCGATACACAGGAGCTGACTTCATTTCAGGGTTTTCCATATTATAGACTTTTCTTAAAATGTTTGCCTACCTTCCTGAGTAATGGCAATTATCTTTAGGTTTGTAATATGAACATACCTCATTTATATGAAGAAAGCGCAACAGCAGTGAGACTTAACAGGCTGTTTTTAATTACTAGATACTTCTTCTGGTTCAGAAGATGAAGGCTCCGTACAGGGCGACTCCCAGGGAACTCCCACCTCAAGTCAGGGGAGTATAAACATGGAACATTGGATCAGTCAAGCGATCCACGGCTCTACCACGTCAACCACGTCCTCCTCCTCGACACAAAGCGGAGGCAGTGGTGCTGCACACAGACTAGCTGATGTTATGGCTCAAACACATATAGGTCAGTGTACAGACATTTTAAGTATGTCCAGTAGCATGAATTTTGTCTCTCTTGCTCAACTGATGCTGCTGTATGAAGTCTTATAAAAATCTTTCCTGTGCTTTTTTCTCTTCTTTCCTTTTTTCTATTTACATATATTATATAGAAATACAGTCCTAAGATCTTACTTCATGAGGAAAAAAAAAACAATATAGATTTGGGGGTGAACTTACGTTCTGGTGAACAGGGTCTAACTGTTGGTTCCCAAATATCTTAAACTGTGCAGTTGCATGATGTCCATTACTTAGCACTTAAACAGATCTCTGTAGGATCCATCAGTAAGGAAAATCAGTGCATGCAGTATTAGGGATTGATTCCATACGAGTTTCCCCTACTGCTGTACCACTTCACTGGCGTAGTTTGAGTGATTTTTGATAATTCTGTTAACAGTAGGTCTTCTTAAGCATACTTTTTTCTGCCTTTAATTGAATCTAGAATACTTGGGCTGGGATAACTAGCTATTATAATCCTTGGGAGAGACTTATATACCTTCATATTGTTTCTGTCCTTCGGAAACAACGTAGGAGGTCAAAGCTCTCTTTCCATTAGGGCTAAGCTTCACAGACATTAATTATTTCTGAATATTGTGCCATTGACATTAGTCTTCATTAAAATGAGGCAGCTATTTGATTAGGCACATGGAAAGCAAGACTTGTTTTCCCTTCATTCACCAGTCAATGCTGTTTATCATAAGAGGCATGTGCTTTGGGTGCATCCTTGCTGGGGCTGTGTATTTTGGGTTGTCTCACTGAAAATCTGTTGCTGTCTATATTGGAACAGATAAAGCAACCTTGCTACTGTTCTTCTACATAGAGGAAATGCAGTTTTGTGTGACTGTTCCTCAAGTTATCATTCTTTTTCAAGTATGTGTAATGAGATACATGAAAGCATCTTAAATGTTTCTGGTTTTGTGTGCTAGGACAGTCATCCATATCCTTTCTTCTTTGCTGTTAGTCTATCTTGATGTAACGCCTGTATTTTCAGATACGTAATCCTCTCACCATGGTCTGGAATTGCTGAATTGCAGTCAGGGGAAGAATTTCTGTTGTATTTTTGAATTCATGCTAAATGAATAGCTTTTAGAAACAGATACGCTTCTGAACACATTAATCATTGCATTTGGTTATTTTCTGTGACTTCATCTTGAAGTGCTGGAAGAAATTATAGCATTGAGAATTAATTTTATCCAAACTCTAAAAGGTTGCATTACTCACACACCAAGTCTTGAAGTGTCTTTAAAATAGCTTCTTTATAATGTGACATTTTGGAAATTTTAAATCTGGCATAGTAAGTCTTATTTTATAATCCCTGAGTTTGCGGTAAATAAACAGTATTTATAGAGCTAAATTAAGACAGTGATATTTTGCAGAAGAGGAAAATTACTACTTCTTTTATTTGTTTTATTTTGCCTTGTTGTTGTTGACTGGAAAGGTCTCTCCTTTAATGGAAGCAGTTAAACTTACCTCCTCAGTGTATACATATTTTTATTCGTTTTGACAGTAAGATACCTTAAATTGCATCTCTAGGTGGTCAGTAGTTGTGATGTAGTACTGTAAAGGTCATTTGGATACAAAATAGGAGTGATACCTGCTAACAGATTGAGACTGTGATCTCAAGGTTACCTCCAGTCATTGTTGCTAAGATCACTGGAAACGTAAGAGAAGCTGCACAGATGATAACTGTAAGATACATTTCTTCATGGGTGAGCTGCTTTCTGTAAGAATCTGAAATTAAATGGCGCTTTTGTTTCTTTTCAGTCTGAGGAGGTGGATTTTGCATTTAAATGTATTCTAAGAGGTAGTAGATTTGAAGTATTCCCACAGATAGTCTTGCTCTTTCAGAGGCAATGTGCCAGTGATCATAGATGAATAATCCTCTTGTGAGAGAGAAGAGTAATCCTACTCTCCGAAGCTCTTCAGCTACTGGAGACAAATTGTTCTTGATCACAAAGAACATATATTCCCATGGCATGGTGTTTTTTTGGTCCAGGGAGTTGTTCTCCAGAGACAGATCTGCCTTACAAGAGAGAAATCATCTGTAAATACCTAAGGACTGCTGTACTCTGAAGAAGCAAGTTTTGATAAATACAAATTCAAGGGACAATGTGAAAGACCAAAGAAAAGCCCTCCATTCTGATAGCCACTGGAGTTTGACCTCCAGAGTGCTTCACAGCAAGGGAGATTTTTCCAGTTTAAGTACTGTAATGCAGTCCTGAGAAGGAATTTGATAAAAAGCATTGGCTATAATATAATCAGCGTTCAGCTTTGTGAATCATTTGATAATTTCCATTAGCTATTGCATGATTTTATATGCTGTGTTATATAAATATTAATTTAATTTTGCTGGTGTGGCTGCTCTGTTATGGCCAAAGTTCTAGTTTAGGATAGAGGTACTTCAGATATTTATTCTCAGCTTTGAGATGCTAAGTACAGGGAGAATCTCTAGATTGGCATATCACAATTGCGTGGGTAATTCTTGAACATAGAGGTCAACAAGTTCAATCTGTAAGAAATATCTGATGTTCTGACCCATCTTTGGATCAGTACTGTGTACTTCTAAGGTCTTTAAGCTTTTGTTTATCTGTATTTTTTGGATCCCTACATCTATAAAAATCAAGAAGAGAAAGCATATGCCAAAGCTCAGAAAGTTCACGTAATGAAAATCACACAGCACTCTAGATGTGATTGATTGTAAATTTTTATACAGAGTTAAACATAGCATCTTAGAATCATAGAATGCTTTGATTTGGGAGGCACCTTCAAAGATCATCTAGTCCAACCCCCTGCAGTGAGCAGGGACATCTTCAGCTAGATCAGATTGCTCAGGGCCCCATCCAACCTGACCTTGAGTGTTTTCAGGGATGGGGCATCTACATGGGCAACCTGTGCTGGTGATTTACCACCCTCATTGCAAAAAATGTCTTCCTTCTATCTATCTAGTCTAAATCTCCCCTCTTTTAATTTAAAACCATTGGACCTTGTCCTGTCACAACAGGCCTTGCTAAGAAGTCTGTCATCACCTTTCTTCTAAGTCCCCTTTAGGTGCTGGAAGACCACCATATGGTCTCCCCAGAGATTCCTCTTCTCCAGGCTGAACAACTCCAATCCTCTCAGCCTTTCTTCATAGCAGAGGTGTTCGATCCCTCTGATCATTTTTGTGGCCCTCCTCTAGATCCACTCCTGCTCCAACAGGTCCATGTCTTTCCTGTGTTGAGGACTCCAGAGCTGGACCCAGCACTCCAGGTGAGGTCTCACAAGAGTGGAGAAGATCAGGATCACCCCCCTCAACCTGCTGGCCACACTTTGTTGGATGCAGCTCACGGTTGGCTTTCTGGGCTGAGAGTGCGCATTGTCAGCTAATGTCCAGCCTTCCACCCATCAGTACTCCCAAGTCCTTCACTGCAGGGCTGCTCTCAGCATCTTGTTATAAAATTGTGATCCTGTAGATGCATTTAATATATAGTATTGCAGGGATGCTTTCTGAGTTCCTGGAGACTTTGCAAACACTTTTTGTGCTTATGTGTGCTTCTAAACTTCCACTGGAAAGTATTCTTGCACCTCTTGCTTCTCCTCAAACATGGGGCTCTGTCAATGCACACACTCTGTCCCTATGTGAATGTGCTCTGTGTTGTGGGTTCTATCAGATTTTCTTGCAAGGGTGTAAATTATACCACTCCAGTTGGAGAAATTAAGAGAGCCTTAACTGGAAGCAGCTGTTCTCTCTATGATCTTCTGATGCAAGAATATTGGAAGCGATGGAAAGAGGAGGTGACACAATTATGTATGTTTGATGGAGGAAGTGCTTTGAAGTCATGCAGCTGTCGCAATTTCTACTTTTTAGCCAACAGATACATCAGGATCATTATTCTTGAATAAACCTCAAACAGTGCTTCAGCTTACCTGACATAAGAGCAAGCAGCTCTATACAGATTGTGCCCTTAGTCTAAGCTTGAGTGTTCTATACAAAAAAGGGCACATTTCACATAACGTAACAATTATCTTTTTCTTTAGAAGTCATTCAGACCAAATTTTTGTCTGCATGAGTTTCATTTCTGCAAGCCTTACTCTGAGAAAGGAACTGACTGAAGGTTTGTAAATCTAATGGATTAACCCTACAGCTGTAGATACTGCCATGGTAAGACATCTGTTAAGCAGGTACTATAAAGGAACACAGCAAGACAAACACTAATGTTCCTCTTCTGCTAGCTAAGGGTTCTTCTTAATCATAGGATCATTTTGGTTAGAAGAGATCTTTAAGGTTATCAAGTCCCACCGTTCATCCAGCACTGCCAGGTCACCACTAAACCATGTCCCTCAGCACCACAGCTACGTGTCTTTTAAATACCTCCAGGGATGGGGATTCCACCACCTCTCCGGGCAACCTTTTCAGTGCTTTGTAACCCTTCCAGTGAAGAAATTTTTCCTAATACGCGACCTAAACCTCTCCTGGTGCAACTTGCGGCCATTTCCTCTTGTTCTATCACTTGTCACTTGGGAGAAGAGACCGACCCCCACATCACTACAACCTCCTTTCATTTAGCTGTAGGGAGTGATATGATCTTCCCTGAGCCTTCTTTTCTCCAGGGTAAACATTTGCCTCAGCTGCTTCTCGTAAGACTTGTCCAGTGAAACTGGTGAGGGGTCTAGAGAACATGTACTTCTTGTAGTGAGGGGCCCAAAACTGGACACGATATTTGAGGAGGGCTTCACCAGTGCTGAAAAAAACTTCCACAGTCTTGCTGGCCACACTATTTCTAATACAAGCCTGGATACTGTTGACCTTCTTGTCCACCTGGTCACACAAATGGAAATGTAAATAGCAGATGAGCAGCCAGGTGCTCAACCCACTCTTTGGCCAGCCAGTGGTGGCCACCTTAGGAAGAGAGTTTCTTTTAGATAATTTCAAATGCTTGTGCTGCTTGTTCAAAAGTAAACCCTTTTACAAAAGAGCAGGAACCTGCTTTCTCATGTTGTTTCACCATGCTCCGCACCATGTGTTACAAAGAATCATTTGGTTTCAAGTGTATAGATCTGAAGGGAGAGCATCTCTGCTCTGGGGTGTTTAGGATCACATGTCTTTTCTCCCACATATTAAAAAAAATCCATCTCAGTTCTAAAACCTGAAAGGAGATACTTGAACTTCAATTCTGTTTGCCTACTGAAGTCTGAAAGATGGAAATACTTCACAGGAAAGATGTAAACAATTCTAGCTAACTTTAAAAATACTTTCTCATGTTACTAATAGCTGACTAAGCGCAATTATGTTCTTAGTCATGATCTCCTATTTGCATAGCAAAACTGCATCATAAGTAAAAGATAAAGAGATAAACATCAGCATTTTTAAATTGACTTAGCTATTGGGTAATTCAATCATGATCTACTTCGCAAGAAAGGGCAAAAGCTGTGCTGAGTCTAAAATAGTTGATAATGACAAGGCACCTGAAATGAAGACATTGTTCAAACAGCTACCAGCATAAGCTTCATCCAAGCTATTATACTTCAGCTGGTCGCTTACAGCACAGTATAAGGTGTTTGTTTCAGTAAAATTGTAACAGGGGATGTGATTAGACTCAAACGGTTCGACTGGACATGTGTAGGATGCAAGATGCTTTTAGTTGCACGATAAAAGCCATCTTATGTTTTCATCAACCAGATACTGTGGTTTAGTGAAAAGCTTGAGTCCTTATGCTGTTCATGAATATAAACATGTAATAACAACCACAGATGTGAATATCAAGATAGGCATCTAATACAGCATCCTATGTGTAGCTGTAAAAATTAGTGTTGATGCATCTGTGTTGATAGCGCGTGAATTGGGGATTGAATGGACAAGAATTAAAACTATCCATAATTCAAGACTCATGAAAATGCTTTATAATTACATTTGAGGTGAAATTTACTTTAGAAGTTGGTGTTACAGTAGAGTTACAGCACCATAATGCATATAGGACAGATTCTGTAAAGAGCGCATCTTGAAAACAGTATTGGAACAAGATGGAGTTCTTGCAGAATTTCCCCCTTTTTAAAGACTCTTACGCTATTGTAAAATGGAGTGCATTCCTCTTCACTTCAACGGCAGCAGAATGAAGACCTGCCTTCTTCTGTATCTCAGGGGCTGCTGGGGATCGTTTATGTCAAGTGAGAGAGAAGTTGTTATTTGTTCATGGTATTTATCTTCATCTACTCTAATGCTGATAAAACCTGGAAAAAATTATGAGACAAACCATAAAAATAGTACAAATACGTAGGTAAAAAAGACTCAGACTTGAAAACATGGTAAAACAAACGGTGGTAGCATGCTGAGTTATCAGGCTATGAAGGACAAAGATTAGCTCTGTGGAATTGTTTAGCAGTGCTGGCATGAGTCAGTCCAAGTCGTGTTTGCCTTCTGGAAGGCAAGTCTTTGTTATGTGGAAGAATTGAAATAGCTCTGTCTAAAAATAGTAGACAAGCAAGTGTCCATGCAGAATGCAAAGTTCATGTACCTTTACATTTTATTTCTTTCCCTGGATTCCACCCCTCTGACGG
>NW_010419503.1:0-11224 GCF_000710305.1 Buceros rhinoceros silvestris | reverse complement strand
CAGCAGAGGTACCTGACCGTGCTGCTGCTCACCCTGGGTTGAGGCCGCCTGGGCGGGGGTCGGGATGGGGGTTGCCCGGGCTGGGAAGGGGCCGCTTGCCCAGGGGCCCCTGGGGTATGCAGGGGGTGACGAGACGAGGAGCCTCCCTTCTCCCTGGGTCAGATAGCTCATCTGTGCCCAGTGGGTTCTGCATGTTGCGGAGCCTGCCGTGCCCTTCCCCTGTCCTTGGCCTCCGCTCCTGTCCAGTGCTGCCTGTGGGTGAGCAGCCCGGGCAGGCTGGGCGTGGAGTAGGGCAGATCCCCTTCTAAAGAAGTTTTCTGTAGGAATCTGTGCAAGAGTCAGGAAAGCTGATTAGTTGAAAAGTTCAAAGCTACCTCAGATGGTTTCTGCATCATCTGCTCAGCAGAAATGTTACCCTTTTAACATGGATCAGATATCATCGTACGAACATGTCAATTTGCCTCGTTACAGCTGCAGAGACATCTATAATCATCTTAGAAATGTTTTTAAGATTTCCAAGATGAAGGAGCTACAATGAACATTATTTCTAAGAGACTATGACTCACCCTTTAAATTATGCTGTGAAAAGATGATCATTAGGGCCAAACGTACGCCATGGCAGGGACGCTACCAGCCATGCAAAGAGCACGGGAATGGCACCAGCACCCACCAAGTCCCTTTTTGTCCTGTTGATCGAGACTTCTGTTCTATTTACCCAAACCAGGATTTATCAGCATCTATCATAACCAGCATTTATCATCATCATCCCCGGGAAAGCTGATGTTCTAAAATTCACATGGAAGTCAACTGACTTCAGTAGGGGTGTTAAGATTAGTAAATCAGGTTTCCAGAAGATTATAGGTTTATATAGAGGATTATAGGTTTAGGTTCCTAGCAAAAGCTGAGGGAGCTGTTTCTAAGTGCTCACCAAGCCACTTTCCATCTCTTATCAGCCATCCCAAGTTTATCAGGAGTTAGCAAATATGACACTCCTCTACAAGAAGGTTTGGAAGGAGGGTCCGGGGAACTGCAGACCTGTCAGTCTGACCTCAGTGCCAGGCAAGACTATGGAGCAGATCATCCTGAGTGCCATCATGCAGCATGTACAGAACAACCAGGGGATCAGACCCAGAGAGCATGAGGTTATGAAAGGCAGGTCGTGCTCGACTAACCTGTCTCCTATGACAAGGTGACCCGCTTAGTGGACAAGGGAAAGGCTGTGCATGTTGGTTACCTGGAATTTAATAAAGCCTTTGGCACCTTTTCCCACAGCATTGTCCTGGACAAACTGGCCGCTCATGGCTTGATGGGCGTACGCTTCTCTGGGTAAAAAAAACTGGCTGGCTGGCCGGGCACAGAGTGGTGGGGAATGGAGATAAGTCCAGTTGGCCACCAGTCACAAGTGGTGTGCCCCAGGAATCAGTATTGAGGCCTGTCCTTTTTAACATCTTCATCAATGATCTGGAGGAGGTGACCTGATGATCTTAAAGGTCTCTTCTGACCAACAGGATTCTATTCTATTAAGCACCTCCACTGCATTCTTCTTTTTTCCCTCTCCCCTCCCCCCCCTTACTTGAGTGCAAAGAGAACAAGGACTTTATTCCTTTGATCTCTACTCACCACTGTGGACAAGGGAAATAAGAAAAAGGTTTGTTAACCCTGCGCTGTCCGTGCTTCACTCTCAGAAGCCCCAAACCTGCATTAAATTCAGTCTTGAAACTGTCAGTGATTTGAAACAGTGGACTGGGAACAGAGGAAGGAAACTACCCGTAGTCTCAGCCAGATTGAAACAGCAGCTGAGTTAGCAACCTACTTGTTCAGCTCTGCACAACAACTACAGGATAAGCCACTCAGAGCTATGCAGTAAATACACCACAGCAGTGAACCACTCAAAATATGTTATTAATTGACAAAATTAAAGTGGTTTCCAAAGGCATTAACTAAAGCCTCTAAGAACCATTTTGGATACAGCGCTTCTAGAGTACGTGGAAATGTAGGAAGACCAAGGGGATGCACTTGCGTTACAGAAATCATCAGAGGCACCAAGAGTAGTCTACAAAGCCACATTTATTTGCACATGTACAGAACACAGTGACAGATGATGTTGTTTTCCATACAAAAATGATAAAAAACCAGCATTCACCTTCCTAGAGGACACCAGACCACTGGGAGTCATATTAAACACATCCCAAAAGCGTTCTTGCACACACACAACTTTAGCATTAGGTAGTCCCAGGTAACTCCAACACCGCAATGAAAAATATTCCTAGTGGTATCAAGGGATCAAAGATTACTAAAATAAACAGAATCCCGCTCGAGAAGCAAGCTGAGGTCTTTCCTCCACTGGCCATCAAGGCAAGGAACTTCGTTACAGAGATTAACTGTCTCCAGAACACAGATGTAACTACTACCAAAGCACCTGCAGAAGGCAGACAGAGGGGATATTCCAGACCAGCTCGAGCTATCTTGGCCAGTGTTACACATTCCCATTGAATCACTGTTTGCCCAGGGGTACGAAAGAGTTTGTAAAACTGGAAGATGGAACTGAGAAAGAGCTTGCGCTAACAGAAGAAAACCAAAAGCACAGATCCAAATCGATTACTTTCCCTTCCTGCCCAGCACTGGAGAGACAACTCCTGTCACTGGGACTTAAGATTCTTGCAAGGGATAGAGGGGAAAAGCAAAATTTGATGCTTCCCGTAACACTGCCTCCCTACGAGTGATCTAAAAGGGGAATTTAATTGCCAACGGGACATCTCAATTTCTTTAAAACGCACATTTATTTCTACAAAAAAAAAAGCATATGGTACAGAAGTGATCACACCTACTTCAAGATTTACCTATTAAAATATACAGAGGGTCTTAACGAGTACAGGCTATTTAAAAAAAGATGGCAAGGAGTGTTAATCTTTTTATTTTTACATTTTCGGGAACTTCACGTAATTTCGGTACGTAACCTTTTACAAAATGATGTAAAAAGTACAAGAATGCCTGGTAAACAGTCTGCATTTTTCCAAAAGATTTTTTACAGCATGCAATTCTTAAGGCAGCCTTCTCCTCCTCCTCCTCCTCCTCCTCCTCCTCCTCCTCCTCCTCCTCCTCCTCACAAGGACTCCTTTCACTCAAATAATCTTCCGCTGCAAAGGTTAGGCTAAGGGAGCTTGGTCTCTTCTGTTAACGCCTTTTGTCTTTCCTGTCTGATTTACGGTCTCTTTCACTCCGTGAAGTTCTCTTGCCTGACCGACTACTTTCTGATATTGACCTCTTTCTGTCAGATCTTGAACTTTTATCCTTTGAGCTTTTGGTATCTCTGCTCCCTCCTTTTGAGGACTTGTGACTTCTATCTACTCCTGAAGCATCCCTCCGCTTCCTGTCCGTGCTCCTCCTGCGTTTTCTATCCCTGTTATGCCCCCTTCCTCGGCTTCGACTTCTGCTTTCACTGCTGGTAGAGCTACTGCTGCTACTGTCCCTGCTAGTAGTTCCACTGGTAGTGCTGCTGCTGGTGGAACTACTCCGACTGCTGCTGCTGGCAGTGGTGGAACTACTTCCAGTAGTAGTACTGCTTGAAGTACTAGTGCTACTACTGCTGCTGCTACTACGGCTATGGCTCTTACCAGCTTTGTTCCCTGCCCTACCCCTGCTTCTACTCCTAGTCTTAGTCTTTATTTCTACACTCGCTGTCTGACTCTGCTCTGTCTGTGCCTCAACCACCTTCACAGACAGGGCAGTGTTTTCATCCTTGTCTGCCTGGGGCTCTGTATCCTGAGTGGACTGAGACAACTGAGGTGACTGTGGCAGCGGCACAGACTGTGGCTGAGACTCGGCCACAGGTTCCAACTGAGCTTCAGGTGCTTTCTCCTGTTCTTCTTCAGGTTCAGCTTTAATCTCTGTTTTGATAACTTTCTCCTTCTCAGGAGAAGGAACATTACACACCTTTTCTGGCTGAGCATCACACTCTGTTTCTGGTTCCACTTTGCCATTCTCATTTTCTACAGGTTCTACGCTATCTGCCTCATTCATTTCAGTCACCTCCTGCTCATTATCCACCGGCTGAATGTTTTCACTTTCCTCTTTTGTAACTGTGACCTTCTCCTGCTGACTATCCTGTTGCTTGTCATTCTCCCTCACCTCAGTAGTCTCCTCTACTTTAATCTCCATTTCATGTTTCTGCTCATTCTCTTCCTGTTCCTTCTCTGCATCGCTATGCCCTGAACCTGTTTTTCCCTTTTCCTCCCCTAACTCCTCCATTTCTACATCATTGTGCTGATTACCTGTCTCCACCTCTTCCACCTGCTGAGCCGCCTTACCCTCTTCCTGCTCCTTGTTCTGTTCTTCCTTCTTTTCTTCATTCTGCACCTCCTGCTGTTCTTTTTCCTTCACAGTTTGTCTTCTGGGCCTGGCCTCCATTTTGTTAATCTGCTCTGCAAATTCATTTCTCCTGCTTTCAAAGATTGCTAGGGAACAAACGCATAAAAGACACTTTCAGATAATCCACAGGCACCAAAGTCTATTGTCCCCTTAACTATGAGCTAGTAAGTTATCAAACTGGTTTAACTTATAAATACTGCATCCTTATTCATTCTGAAGTAGCAAGCTGTTCATGCATCATGAAAAAGACTACCAGTTACCTTCAGAACACAGAGCCAAGGGGACAGTCAGCTCAGCTGAGTATCAGAACAGTAAAGCCCTAAATCTAAGCTAACAAAAAGAGGTTTTTTACTTCATTAAAATCAATCCAACCAACAGCATATCAAAATGATACCTTATTTTCCTGGTATATATTAACAAGGTTATATTTCCTAAGGTAAACAAAAGACAGTTAAGAATCAGCAAAAAGCTGGTTAGGTATTAAAAAAGCTTAAATAACATAAGCTGTTCCAACGGGTGAGATAGGTTCTCCTATCCCCCAACCCCAAACAATGAAGAAAAGCTCCTTAAGACAAAAACCCCCGACACATTTTCGGTTTAATAAAAAAGAACAGCAGGACTACCATCAACTGCAGTATTTTAAATTGTTTTCCAAAAGAAAAACATAGTCATCATCCTGTGAAACAGAAATGAACATACATTAAGGCAAAAAAAAAAAAATCATTATAAAGTTCTAGTGTTGAGCTTAAGAAAACAGTTCTCAAATCCTTTCTGAAAAACTGCATTTCCTTGGGTCTTCAGTCCACAGAATCTGGCTTTTCACAAGCTAAGCTGCTGCACTGACATACATCTGGGTACTAAAGCTCTTATAAAGGACTAGGTTTTAGACACATACCTCTGAGATTACGCATACACCTCTTTTGACTTCTTGTAAGAGAATCAAAGCACATCCAACATAAAAATATGTCACTGAAAGAGTAATGTTCACTCATGATGAACACCCAGGCAAGAACACGCGCTTTGTCCTAACCATGTAATTCATGTATTTAAGCAGAGAGACTTAAATTAAATCTGCACAGCAAACATCAAAGGGAATCAAGAAGGGCCTTCATATCACAGAGGCCACTTACCATTCATCTTTCTCTGCGACTCATCCATCAGCTTCTGCGTAGCAGGACACATTCTGCCAGGTATGTAGAATAAGTGGGGTTTTGTCTTCGTTCTTATGTATTTTATTATTTTAGCGTTATGTTCATTCCATTCTTCTTGCTGTGAGATGAAAGAAAACAACCCTAAGATACACGGGAACACTTTAAATGAGAGGAAGACCAAGAGCAAAACTAGAACTCACCAACTGAGCAAGCTCGACCTTCTGCTCCAGCAACCGCAGCTCTGTCTGTTTAGCACGTCTTTCTTCAAACAGCTCTCGCCTCTCATTTTCAACTTGCTTTCTCTCTTCCTCTGCCTGCACCTCAAGTTTTTGTTCAATTTCTTGTCGTCTCTTTTGCTAAGATGAATAAAGAAACACCTTCAGTATTTTTTCTAAATCAAGGAAGAGTTTTAATTCGGTCCAATTCAAATTTAGAATTATTCACACTCTTAAAGCTATCCCCAAAACCACGTTAAGTAGTATTACAGGTAATGGAAGAAAAGAGCATCATTGCTTGCTGGCACCTAATTTTTTGTGGGTTAACCATAAAATTATGGGCCCCTGTACATTGCTGTCTGCTTTTCTATCATTCAATTTGGATTTGAATTTTCATTACAAGGGTTTTTTTTTTCTCCAATGGCAGAAAAAAAAAATAGATTTCAGGTATTCCACTTGGAGGGGATAAAGCTGACTCCCCCAGTCAGCTGCAGACTGGTGTTTGTGACCAAGGAAACAAATCACATTGCCGATACTTCCAGTATATTCATGGCTAAGTAGATATATTACTATAATCCAGGAATGCCCTATCTGTAGGTCCTAAGCAGTCACACACGCAGATTGTACAATAATTGTCTATTAAAAAAAAAATAGAGTTTAGTGCCTGGACAACACAAGGGCTGTCATAAACCTCCTCAGGCCTCTATTTTGATTTATAGTGTGTTTCTGTGTCTGAGGAGAACAATGCCTATACAAATTCTCAGAAAAGCATCACAAAGAGCAGTAACTCCTCCAAGTCTCTTCATGCAAACGCATATTGCCATAAATTAGACAAGGACTCCATGTTTCTAGACCATCCAAATCAATTTCTTGTTCTAAAGGCAGGTGGCAGAGAACTTTGCTCCTTTCTCATGCGCAATGTGACCTGACAGATAAACCAGCAGGATATCCAAATACTGAATGTGAAAGTGATCAATACTGACAGCAGCCGCCAGCTGCCCTAATGCTGCACAGAAAAGTGCAGTTTAAGTAAGTTTAAACACTTTGGATCTGCTTCCATTGGGCTGCTTAAAGCAGAACTTTCCAACACCATTTTTAATCTAAAGGTTACTTTTTTATTTCGGGCAACTGCAGACAAATCCCATAGCCTCCACAATTTAAAAGGATGTACTAGGAAATAAAGTTACCACCATCCTATGTACAGGATTTTGGACGTTATCGCTAAGCTACGCAAAGCCTTTGCTTCAGTACAACCACATATCCAGTTATTAAAACCAGGAATTCTTGATATCTCCACCGGGAGGGTGAAGCCGGTTGTAGCCCAACAGACAGCACAATACAAACATACATTTCTGTGTCCTTGGTTATAATTTAAACATCCGGACTGCTTCAGCAATAATGAATCACCATTACTTACAGAAGTAGCCTATGACTTATTAAATATCTGATGAAATTCCAGTTCCTTTGAAATGATCCCCAAATAATGTAAATGAGGAAAAAAAAATACCGTATCTCTTTTGTTTTAAATGTACAGCAATTAAAAACAATCCACAAAACACTGCAATGCAATGCATTGCAATGCATCACTCCTGCAATGGTCAGAAACAGCGGTGCAGAGCCATGAGATTGTCCCTTTCCTGCTTTCCACCCCAGTTCTGCTAAACTAAACAAAAACCTACATGAGCTCTTACCAATTTGTAGGTAATTGCACCTGCAACCTACACCATGGGGAATTTTCATTCCTATGTAAAGCAGCAAAACCACACAATTTAGCTTTATTATTCACAATCTGATTGAGCTAACAATCAGTACCTTCTCAGTAGAAACCGTGGACTCCTGTTTAAATTTTTGAAGAGTGCCCATCAACAAGCCAAATATACGTCGATTCCTGAATTAAAAACAAAAAGAAGTTTCATATTCAGTTCGACTACAAAGATTTTTGTTTGCATAAACAACCAGAGCAACTTTGCACCTCAGAGCCGTTTATTTTTAAAGGGTTAGGATTACTCAAGGCCCTCAGCAACAGGACACATACTGACTGTGCCAGCAGGCGAGGATATAATTTACAGTGACAGATCATATTTTGCTTGAAACACGGCTCTTAGCCAAAACACAGCACAAATAAGCACTATCAACAAAGAAGTGAACTGGAAGGTCATGGGGCTTGCTGAAAAACATACACCCCTCAGAGGATTAAGGAGAAATAGAGCTACAGGGGAGTCAAAGCTTATCTGTCACTGATTGCTTAACGATATCTTCTACAAGGAGACCCTGCCGAGTGGGATGAAACTGGAATGGCTCTCATCCAATGAGGTGGTGTTTTGAGAAAGCTTAAAAGAAGTTAAATTCTCCAAGGAATTCCCTTCTTCTGAATAGAAACTGATTTCTTCAATTTCACCTTTCTTTCTTTCCATTTAATCCCAAATTAAGCAAGAGGCAGACTCTCTTATTCACCCTGTACTTTTGCCCAGTTAAGAGAGAAAGGAAATGCTACTCTCTTCCCTAAGCACCACTCCACCACAGCGGCACAAACCTGACAGGGAAAGGTAAAGGTGCCTGCACATTAAAGAGCAGAAAAAGGAACAAATAGAGAATTGAGAGCCAGAGATTACTCAAAGGGTATTTGTACATGAATGACACCCCAGAAGACACTGAGCAAACTCAAGAGCTCAGTGGATGCCGTCCTCTTAGATGAGCCTCTTTCCACCAGAAGTCACAGAGATCAATACTTGTTTTCTCATCTCCCCAGAAAACTGTAACTGCGGAAATAAACTTCTAGTGCCTGAAGCTCTAGGAAGTCCGCTAAGAATTTTCAAGCCTTTCTGTAAGGAAAGCAATTGGAAACTGGTGAGGGAAGCCACAGCAGTCTGTTAGTGGTGGTGTAACTGTAAAAGCGAAGACACAAGCAAAGTGTCTTTTCTGCACTAACTGATCTGGGGTCCTTATCAGGGCAGCTCTCTAGTTCCTCATTCCAGCTCTCATTCTTCAGTTTATTTGAGGAATGGGTTGTTACTGCACCAAGTGAGCTGTAGAATGAAGGAGATGGAGTCCAGCTGCGAATTTGATTTTCCAACACCTCTTCCCAACAGAACTGCATTCCAGCAAGAATTTTTACAACCTACCCTGACACAGATAAAATATGGGAAAAGTAGGAGGAATCTAAAAAGAAGAAAGAAAAAGGAAGAGCAGACTGTAGACAAAACAATGAGTCTGAAACTAGTCAGAGAAAAGAAACATGATGGAACCACTGCACTGGAAAAAACAAAAGGGAAAAACCCACACCCAAACACCTCCTTTAACCAACAAAATAAATGAGGTACCAAGAGAGCTGTAACAGTCTGGAACATTCAGGAGCCAATGAAGCTGCTCCAGGACAGCCAGTTGCAATAGCACTGGCAAATCTATTCCTGGAGGTGGACTGAGCAGCAGAACCCCTGCTCAGCATGAAGGGAACAATCTGTTGTGGCTGCTGTGAAGTATTTTGAGTTATTTTTTAAATCAATTCTCCACAATGATGCTACCTCTTCAACATCATCTTTGATACATACTAGCATCTGTGTAACGCTTTTTAAACCTAAAGCTGCTTCCCACGCTAACACTCAGAAGTACCATGTTAGTGCTTAGAAAAGATCTCTGCGTACCTTTGCTTTCCTTTCTCATCCATATTTTGATCTTGTATAAGGTCTCGACGTGTTCGCTCTTTGGAGGTAGCAACAACAGAAGATGGCAACGCTGGCTACAACAAAGAAAACCAAACTACTTTGTTCACGTCCTAGATAAGCAGGTTTCTCCCTGCACAGCTCCCTTTACCATGTGTTACCTTTTTAATGTCATCGTCCTCTGCGTCGCTGTCTTGGCGTGATTCTCTTCTTGTCCGACGTTCTCCACCCAGCCTGAGGAAGAAAAAACAAGCCCTGCTGTAGTCAGGGGCTACCGCTGCACCCAAGTGCCCACAGAACGAAGTTCGCTATCATCAGCCACATCTGATCCGCGTCCAGACGGGACAGCTCAAAATCTGAGTCTACTGTCACACTGTACACGATCAATTTATCAAAGAGGAGATCTCAGGCATCACTCAGTTTGTGTCTACTGCAAAATAAATCCAGGCTGCCAAGCAGAATATAACAGAGCAGACAGCACACCAAGGACAACAGAAAATTTCAGGTATTTTTATATTGTTACATCTTCGTATTATTGCTATAACCTCTACAGTGCTATAAGGCGTGAAAAAAAATTTCACCACAGGTTATTGCTATAACCCAAATATACTTCCAATAAGTCTTGAATACGTTATCTCTGAAGAGGCCATCAGTTCAGTTACTGAAGTATTTTAAAGTTACCATCGTAAAGTCAAGTTCTCTGCATCAGTTTTTGTACTCACCTACTGGTTGCCCCTTCGAGATCCCTCTGTTTGGCTGGGGGTCCTCCTCCACTATCCGAGAATCCACGCCTGGAAAGGAAACACTTGTGACCTCAGAACAAGTTTGGCTAACCACAGGTCCACCTTAAACCTGAACAATCAGACTCTATTTTGGCTCTGTGGTCATCATGTAACAATAAATTTTATTCAGCTCTATCAACATTTACTGCTACAACTGCAGTAAAGTGTTTATTGCAGTAAAGCGTTATTATACATGAACAAACTGCTTGTGGACCAACTAATTTAAACTTCAGCTTCTGCACTAACTCAACTGAATAGCAACATTCGCACAAAGGAGCCCCATTATGGTTAAATGTTCATATTTGCAATAATTTTCAAGATGCATCAAGTCCTAACCAGCAGTTTAACACTGGAATTTAACCAAAAACCTCCATTACATATTCCATTAAGAAAGAACTGCTGAAGAAAAATGGGCCTTTTCATGCTACTTGAGGGGGGTGAAAGGAGGAAAAAAAAAAGGGAAACCCACAACAAAACATTAATGGTTTTACCTACATGTGTTTTAAAACTCCTGTCAACTTCAAGCCTTTCTATTCCTCCTGGAAAAGCTGCCAGCTTATTAATGACTGAGAGATTGCTTTCACAAATCAATCACAATTTCAGAGGGACTGGTCCCAGGTTCCACATAACAGCTTCCCGAATTTTGATGTTTCCCCTTATCTCCCGGCTAATGTGTGCAATGGTCAGGAAAAAACCCACCGTTTCGAACTGTTTTAAGTGAGAATGAGAAGGTACTTTAAACGTCAGGCTGCGACATAAAACCCCCAGTGCTCTGGTGCTTCCTGACAGAGCAGCACAGACGACAAACAGAAGACACCGCGGCACAAGGACGGCAGACCACTACCAGGGTGAAGGCTGAAGGAACCCGCTGCCCGTTCCCGCGGCTCCTTACCTTAGCAGTAAGCTCCCGCGCCCTCTACCTCCACCTGGGCCTGTGAGGGCTAACAGTCTGTTCTGAGGGGGCCTGCAAGAGACAGCGGGCCTGTGAGCGGGGCCTGCCCCGGCGCCCCGCGCTGCTTCACGGAGCCTCCCCGGGGCGCTGCAGCTCG
>NW_010419502.1:5641-8777 GCF_000710305.1 Buceros rhinoceros silvestris | reverse complement strand
CTGGGAAAGGCTGGAGGCCCCCTGCAAGCCGGGTCAGCTTTTCCCTCTGGAAGAGTAGCCTGTACCGCAACAGGTCGTTGCGTCGAGAGCTTTCCTCCGGTGGACGGCCTCACCGTGAGACGCTATCACCAAACACTCGGAGAAAGACTCGCTTTGAGCCTGTGCTTAATGTCTCCTTCAAAGGGAAATGTCTGGCCACGTCTAATTAACCGATTTATTACCATCAGCGGAGGAACCTTTTCCTTACTTTCTTTTCATTAAAGTTTTTCTTTCCCCATGGATCTTTATACCCTTTAAAAGTTGTCCACAGCTCAGTCGCAGCAAAACTTCACTGTAAATAGTGTCAAACACATCTGCGCTTCACGGAAACCTTTGCCTCTGGAGCCCAAAAAAGCGACTGCCTCTTTACCAACTCCCCTGCTAATTTAACGCTTAGATTTGCAAAATGTCAACAACACACTAGCGAGACAGTATTTAAATACTGCAGAACATGTGGTAAAGCAACTCCAAAATAAAAGTTGCATCCTTAGATTTCTATATATAATATCAACTCCATTTCAAGCAACCCCGAGTCTGCATTCCAATTAAAGCATGCTAAAATACTCCTCTATTTTGTTCTTATCTTGACAATAAATTTAACAGTTCTACAAAAACAGACTTGGAGCTCTGCCTCATTTTATGTTATTTTCACTGAATGAGAAAAAGCTCAAAATATCTACAGAAACAAAGAAGCTGCCAGAAGCCCGAGCCAGGCAGATGTTACCATGCGGGAATTAGGTGGACCCTGTTCCGCTCCCCTGTAAGACCACGGGAGCTTCGCCGCCGAAGCTGCTGGGACCACCTATGGCAGTGCCCAGCCCTCGTGTGGTCCAGCCTGGAGGTCCATGAGCTCCGTACCGCTCCCCGTGCCACCAGCAGGTCTGCTACGGAGCTGCAGCCCTCTCAGCCCGACCGAACTCAGCAGGGCGCCATCGAGGGTCTTCCTCTACGGACTGCCCTTCAGATGCGCTATCGCCCGAGCCGGCTACGTACCAGAGTTTGGTGTGGTGGGGGAGTTTGTCTGGTTGTTCTGGACGGCCGCGGCCACGGCGTGCGCTGCGGTCACAGCCGTCTTTGCTGCGTAGAGATTGGCTTCTTCCTGGAACTTCCCAATGTTCTTCTTGTACCTGATTCTCTTATTGCCAAACCAGTTGGACACCTGCAGTGGAGAGAGGTGCGAAGGGTGAAGGACACACAGCGCCTGACCTCGTCAAGATGTCACGTTTGTTCCAGCGAATGCGCATGCCACAGCCCCCAGCCCGCATCTGCTGGGTACTCCAGTACCCCACAGTAACCAAGGATCAGGTACTATCACTACGGGCATGAGCACGACCTGGCTCTGCTTCCCTGCTGGCGAACTGATGCACGAGGGGTGACTCTCTGATGACGACGCGTATCCTGGAGCTTGCTGTAGCATTTAGCACAGCATTGTCTCCTACTCCTGTGAGCCATTTGTCAAAAAAATGGTGTAAGACCCTGAAAGCTGCCGAAGGGGGACCGAGGTCTGGTCGAGTGAGGGCGAGCGGGCAGTGAGAGCAATTGTTCTTTATTTTTGGGCTGGAACAACCTTGGCAGCCCACTCATAGAATCGTGTTTGGTCGGCTGAAAATGAAAGGAATCATATAAATCAATAATGGCTGAAAAGTCACTTTGTCATCTCCCTTTGAAGATCCTGTACTGAAGCCAAGATGGCTCACAGGGCACCAACTATTAACCCACACAGAGGTCATGGCTGGAGCCGCTCAGGAAAGTTCGTACAATCTTTGTTTCACTTCAGCTGCTGCAACAGGGCTCCTAAATAACCAGCCTAGTTTGCAACGTGGACAACGGCCAACGCTGCCCAGACACAAACGCACCTGCCACACCACAGAGGTAAAGGGGAGGGGACCAGCAATAACACCAGGGGCTATTGGCCATCCCCGCAGCGAGGGACCTGGCTGTCCGGGGCCGGGGTCCCTGCACCCATGGCTGCACCCCGCCACGAGCCGCAGCAGCACCGGGGCACCTCTCGCCCCCCTGTGCTCCATCACAGCACCCAGTAACGCACCCACACCACAGCGCCCAGCGAGGCACTCGGCTGCAGGGAGGAGACAAATCCTGCCGTATTCCACGTAGCTGTAGCTTTTGTTTAAACACAATTAATGAAAAGCCTCTAGCTTTTAGCGGTGATACAAAAGGTACCTCATACATTCTGTTCCCCAGATAATGCTCCACTGTATTTATATATTGCACTTAATATTACCTTGTCAGTCAGAGAAGCAATAATACATTAATGAAACCGAGCAAATAATTATTGTGGACAATCAGATTATGCTTTATTAACAGTTTCATAATTGAGGAATCTCTGTACATCAACTGTATTGTCCACGGATGTGTGCAAGACCCTTCTGTTTATGCACGCCCCTGGACCAATCAAACAACAGCCATCACTAATAAAGGTTTATTTAATTCTCACAGTAAAATTTTAATATCACCAGCAGCCTGGGGAAGCCTCAACGAGTGGATTTGCTTGACATCAGATCGTTTCCATTCTGCTAGTCCCAATACTTCTTAATCTTTAATATCAAGGCAATTAAAATTAATGGCCACTCATCCAGAGCCACTGTGGGCAGTGTTTCCTTGACATCAATTGTTTGATGGGATTACCTAGAGGTTAAACTAACAAGCAAGGTTTAATTGGAAGCAATGAGAGGAGCAGTGATCGTACGTTATGTTTAACCCGCATACCACATCTAAATGAACATCCTGAAATGTTAAACTATTTCTGAGATCAAAGCGTGCGCCCTGCGCACTGGCAGAGCTCAGCACAGCTGCCCCGAGGAACCACAGCTTCTCCCGGCAGTGCCATCACCACCCAGCTCCCTTGGCCTCCCGGCCAGAGGACTCGTTGCTCTCCCTCGGAACACTCCAGCGAGGGGTGCGGCAGAGTGTGCCACGGCCCAGCGACCTGCAGGGGCTCTGCCCAGGCGTGTGCGGCCGACACGGGTCAGACCGGGCCAGGGCACCGCTCGAGCGGAGGCTGTGCCAGGCGGGGTTTAGGCTGGATCCACCACCATGGCATTTCTCCTGTGGGGCTGTGCTGGCTGGCGGCGGCTTT
>NW_010419502.1:2600-5569 GCF_000710305.1 Buceros rhinoceros silvestris | reverse complement strand
CTGCTGCAGCTTTCCCTGCCCTTGCCGCTGGCAATGGCACCATCCCGGGGAGGGCTGGAGTGCTGGTGCTGGGCTGCCCCCGGCCGGCACCTGGACCAGGACAAGCCGCGATGCGCTGGCTCCTCACCCAGCCCCACGCTCACCCTAAAATTGAGAGTTGTCTCAATCGTGAGCTGCTTCAGAACACATTTTTCATTAAAATAAACTATCTCTTCACATAAAAAAACAATGAACATCTTTCTCCCCCCGATCACTGAAGGCCAATTAATTAATTTGGCTTAATTGTATATTACATTTCAAACAATACTGTTGCACTTATTTATCATGTTAATTGCAACGTTAAATAAAAAGACAATAAATTATTAGTTAAATCATCTAGATGCCTAATGTGGGATTTGGGATGGGGCAGCCCTGCCTCGTGTCTCCGCACTGGCTGCTTCACCGGATAAATCAGCGCTCGCTCTGCAGAGGACGCAGCTGACGTGAGAGCGTCACTGCTGAGATTAGTGAACTACGGGGAACTTCCCATTGTGTTTCCAAGTGCTCGCAGCACACAGTCTGTGTTCCACTCCTCAGCAAACGGCACAAAACAGAAAATCTTGAAAACCAATGTGGGACAATTATGGTACATGATCTAAAACTAAGAACCTCTAGAAAATATTTAATTAAGCCTTTTTTTTCCCACTGCTTCTCAAATGAAGTCGAGGGGTAAGAGGCCACACATCCACAGCTCTCCCTGCCAACCTGCTTACAGAAACAAACAGGCTCCGAAGCAGCAGGGGCAGGAGGGCTCTTGAGAACCAGCTTCTGCGCCCTTTCTTTACAAGAATTTTAAATATATTCCCTTGTCAACCACATCCTTCTTTTGTCTGAAGCAGTGAGAAATGTTATTGCTGTAATCCAGTGACACGCTTTCAGCAATGCCTCTGCCCTCTCCACAGCCCGTATGATAGACTGATAGTTGTTCACGACACCCTGAAAGAGGCTCATCTGCAAAAGGATAGAACATCAGCCTCGCAGCCATGGTAAGGGGAGAACAGATGATACAGTTTATCTCCCTCGAACACGTGCTGATCGCGTAGCTCTAAATTACAGCCGACGATGTTCATGTTAAGGACATTTTTTTCCCTAGAATTACCTTTTCCGGACTCTTAAAAATGAAATTGTGCGAGGTGTTCATCTTAATAAATAGTTTGTCTTTATGCTTTTCTCGAAAAACCTTCTCTACATATTATTTTAAACACCGGTATCAAAACTGAAACCATCTATCTCCCATCTCCAACTAAATGATTCTGGGAGACAATTTTCTTTGCAGCTCAGTAAAGTGCTATGGCAGCAAGATTTCCAGCGAGCTGCTTGATCTGGGGGGAGGATGACCCAAAATACTCACTAATTAAGGGTTTGAGGGAGAAAATGTTCTGCTGTGAATCTGCCCCCAGCATTTACAAGGCACCGACAGTATGAGAAAGAAACACCCTGGATCATCGTTAGGAGACGCTACGGGGGAAGCCCAGCTCAGCCAGGGAATGGACAAAGCCTCTTCCCCAAACATGAACCACAACCTCCCGGAGACTGCAATGCCATCCCATTAACATGTTTTTTGGTTTTTTTTTTTCATTTTCCAGCTCTTTGCATCTCTGGGGCATTTGTAGGAGGTAAACAGGGCACGGCGCCGGGCATGGCAATGTCTGAGGGACTCCTGGATGGAAATACACCCACTCAGAGACTCCGTGAAAGCCCTGTGCAAGGTGCAGCTCAGTCACTCACTTGGGTGCCATTGCTTATCCCACGCGGTGCTGCTGCTGCCAGTGTTTTCAATGAGTGCTCAATTCACCCCTCAGTCCTGGAGGGCATCCTCCAGCTTCTGCTGCCAGCCCCCAGAGCAGTGTGCGCTGGCCCTTTCACAGGGCTTGCTCAGAGCTTTTCTGCTGGATGGCCTCAAAAATACATACACTGCTCAGTGCAAAGACAGCTCCAGCCCGGTTTGACCTAGCAAACACCAACTAACGCCGCAGTCCCACCATGTGGCCTTTGGAAGTGCCTTTGAAAGCCAAGGAGGAGGATATCCCCAGCGTGCCGTTCTGTAGCTGTGACAGCAGATCTACCGGGGACTTAAGCAGCCGGCTGATCACCAGCACTCGCTCTCTCCACACTCTCCTCTCCCATCGGATGAGACACTGCCCTGTTATCAGGGTTTCCCATCAGCCAGAGCTTTTCCTCGCACTTATAACATCTTCCCAGGCTGAGGCTCTGGCCACGGCCCAGCACTGCTGCCCAGGTTGTGTGCTCGGTGCTGCCCTTGCCCCAGCTGGAACACGTCACCCTGCAAAGCTGAGGACACTGTGCGCAGTGCTGCCAAGGACACGTGCAGCTACTCCCACTGCTCACCTGGGCTTCCTAATGGATTCAAGAAACAACTAATTCAGGCTTGTATCAAATATTAAAGAGACAAACCTATATTCGTGTCATAGGCTCACTGCTGCTGCTACATTTTTGAACCATCTGTCTGCCTTTTATTTCATTCTACAACATATACATTAAATCTTATCAAACAACCAATTAAGAAAGAAATCAGATCTATTAGCACTAGAAGCAATCAGTTATGGCTTCCCAAACGTTCCATCTCATTTCCTTCAGTCACTTCAGCCTTATCTAGATCTGGCTTTTCATCCGTCCACTCTGCAGGATCACTAACTCCCTCCCTGCCAGGCACAGCTCACCCTCCGCCGGTGGACAGAAAACATCTCTGCAGCAGGTCCCAGGGGCTCTCTACCACGTAAACTCTCCCAGTTACATTTTGCCAGCAGAGCTGAAGAACTGCTGGTTTCTGCAAGTTGCTGTTGATGGCAACACCTCTCCTAACCACAGAGCAGGCTGCCTCAGCTCACAGAGGGAGGTTTTTAGACACCACGTACCGGAGCAATTGCTATAAACCACCTTGTGCCAAGAGGAATGAAACCAGCCACAAG
>NW_010419502.1:380-2545 GCF_000710305.1 Buceros rhinoceros silvestris | reverse complement strand
GGAGAACGGAACCCAGCCACAAGACTCGGGGCTGCCGACCAAGGTGCACGGATACTCTTGTGCTCTCGGGCTGTTTGGCTGGTTCCAGGCATCCACGGCAGCCGCAGGGATGCCTGTGGGCATGGAAGAGCTGCCCAGCAGCCACCACGGCCATGCCGTACCTGCCGAGGCTGCAGTCGCTCACGTGAGGTAACAGCAATGAAGGAGCAATGGGAGAGGGAACGAGCTTGGTGCTGCATTCCCCCCCAAAACTTCCTGCTCATCACCACAGCCACTCGTGAATGGACTGGGAGAAACTGTCCCCATCTCCATCCTTCACGTTCCCCTGGCACTGGGCACAGGCGCTTCCTGCCCCGCTCAGAGTGCTGAGGAACGAGCAAGAGAGAGCCAGGCACATGGGTCTCTCCTGGCCTCTCATGCCCCAGCGCAGCTTTGCCAAGGGTTTGTATTGAGGATGCATCCAAAAACTACATAATATCAGGTTTGGGGGAGCTGGGCGGCCTTCCCTTTGAAAGTCTTCAGCAAAGTGCCTGAATTTTTCCTGTATTCAGGGGAGACCTGTAAAGTAAATCTCAACTCAGGTCTTAATTATAAAGCTAAAGGTTGCATTGCGCATCGTGCCAATATTGCAGCCTGCAATCATTAATAGTTAACATCCCCACCGCAGGCACTGCTCCTCCACAGGGCCTGAAATATTGATAAGCAGCGCTGGTGGAGCTGGGAGGGGATGGCACACCGGCCCGCGCAGTGGGCAGTGGGGTGGCTGGAGAGCCCGGCAACTGCAGCAGAGCTTTCCCTGCCACCCAAGTGCAACCTTTCCCAAGCTCCATGAGCCAGATTTGCCAGGGGAATAATTTGGGTTTCTATCAGACACACAGGCCACAAGGGCTGCAAAGCAGCGTTTGGCTTTTTAAGCTCTCCGATGGAGGAAAGCTCGACGGAGCCTGAACATCGCTGTGAGACAGCAGCCCAGAGCTGTAAATGTACTCTGGCCTGCACAGAAAGCAGCCGTAGCCAACGATAGCGCACGTTTCCGATCAGGGAGATGCTGCTTCTCTTGCATTAACTTCACAGTAACATCTGTTACATGTGATAAAAGGAGCAGATCTGCCTCATACGTCTTTGCTACAGAGAAAGCACTCATGCCACTGGAGTATATTGAGAGGCTGAATTTCTGGCTGGCTTAGAAAAACAACTTCAAGCAATCAAAGAAATTCTGATCTATAGAGATAGATTATATGTTTGTCAATAAACTGGCCTTCCCCCGAAATAACAGTAAGTTGTAACGATTTCATAACAGACCGTAAGACTCAGCGAAGGATCTTACTGACCGTGCACAGAGAAAGCTGATGTCGGGTGCAAACCTTAGACCCTTCTTATTTCTATCTTCATCTTTGCACTCTTCTCACCCCAGCCCAGCCCAGCCCCCGCAGGCACGCTGCCTCTCCTGCGGACCTCGGTCACGTTCCGCCACCCTGCAGAACTTCACCACGGTCAACAATGCAAATTCGAAGGGATTACAAAGGTGCATTGGGCAGGGACCTGAACCCCAGAGCCTGAAGGAAGACGGCAGCTCTGCGAGGGGAGCCGGGAGGTCGAGGCCACTGCCTGGGACAGGGGCTGGGGCTTGCTCGCACTCGTTGCTTACCTGCGATACTGTGATGCTGCATTTCTTTGCCAGCTCTTCTTTGGCTTCTTCACTAGGGTAGGGGTTACTGAGGTGAGAGTAAAAATACTCGTTCAAGATTTCTGTGGCTTGTTTACTGAAGTTACGTCTTTTCCGTCTGAAAAGAGAAAAGAAAACCACATCTGTTCTTCCAGATGCAAACAGGACTCCGGCAGGGTCAGCTGGGGTGGGAGAGACCCTTGTCTCATACGCCTATGCTCAGCACCACCGACCCTTCAGGCCAGCCCTGCACTGGGGTTGGGCTCTGCCCAGCTGCCATGCCCAGGGGACACTGGGCTGCAACGCCCGCCATCCTACATCTGGCCCTGCAAGGGTCTGGACCCTTCCTCTGGCTTCACACCATCCGCCTCTACCCAGGGTTCCGTCCCGTGCGTGCGCAGGCCACATCTGTGCGCTGTGGCAGAACACACAAAGAAGTGGAAGGCGAGGCAGGGCGCTGGGCTGCCCGCGGCACCTCCACACCCAGGTACGCAGGCAG
>NW_010419502.1:0-267 GCF_000710305.1 Buceros rhinoceros silvestris | reverse complement strand
TGCGGCGCCTCCACACCCAGGTACGCAGGCAGCCCCCCCCGGAACCTCCCAGCTGTTAAATCACTCTGTGCTGACAGCAGCCTAATGAACCTCGTTGCCGTTAGCAGCAGGTCAGCTGGTGCTTCTGCACAGCGTCTGGGGTGAGCACGGTGGAAGAGGGCCGGGTGGCCTCACTGCCGTGTCCTTACATAGCACTCACTGAGCTAATTGGCTTCCGCGAGCAAGTGGCTTTAAGGGCTTTGTGAGGGACACCCATCTGCACACCCT